>NC_092047.1:9336711-9597644 GCF_003086295.3 Arachis hypogaea
GAATGAAGCCGGAATAAGCTTCGAGAAGGTTCATAATAGATCCTTGCTAGACATAAAGTTTGAGAAGAAGAGATTCTTCAGCTGGTTTCTCTGCTTGGGTTGCTTCCCATATTCCAAGTGTTTCAAGGCTAGATTTCAGTTCCCACAGTTAAAAGTAGACCACACAACAGAATGTGTTCTTAGGAACCTAATAGCATTTGAGCAGTGTCACTATCCTGAGGAGCCTTACATTTGCAACTATGTTTCTCTGATTGATTCTCTTATTCACACCAAGGATGATGCAGAATTGATGGTTGAGAAGGAAGCTATTGTCCATGAACTTGGAAGTGACAAGGAATTGGCAACACTGGTTAATAGTCTATGCAAACATGTTGTGACAAATAAAACATGTTACCAACAAATCATTGGAGATCTTAACGAACATTACAACAATGGTTGGAAATGGACTATGGGAACACTGAGGTGGGTGTACTTCCGGGACCCTTGGAGAAGCAGTTCTACCATTGTAGGGATAGCTGTTCTAATATTCACCATCTTCAACTTCTGTCGAGTTGTTCAATTAATCTTTTAGTTTATTCTGTTTTATGTATGTTTAATGGTTGAACATGTAACTCTAGTTTCCATATACTAATAAAATAGCCAATTCTCTGGTGCATTTAACTTTCATGCCGAAATTTGTCATTTTAATGGAAGAGTCTTGTCCTAATCTCATTTGTGAGAAAGTTATTCTTTCACCTGGAGAGGGATAATCTTGGATGATCACAAACCCAAGTAGCTAGTAATAAAATCAAACTATGATGTAATTCACTAAAACCTATCATGACAACATCAAAACCTTTCCCTCACTGGATATGGCTGGATGCATGAATCAAGCAAAGCTAAGTTTTATAAACAAGCCATATTGGGAGCTATCACAAATTCACAATTCACAATTCACTAAAACCAAATAAGTTAAAAACACTTGGCAAATTACAGAGTGTTAAAATGAAGACTCAAAAAATCCACGGTCAAATAAACAGTGAAATTTGGCCGAGGAAGAAGAAGAAGAACCAGCAAGACTAACAAATACTGCTTAAAGAAGAAATCATGCCAAAACACTCAAAACATTTTGGTCCTAGTGACTAACAGAAAGCTCCCTCCGCTTGTAGCGGACCATCACTTTTCCTTTCACTCCAACAACCATGGCGTTCCAATCAATCTCAGGGAAAGGTGACACCAACTCCAGCTCGAAATTCCTTAGCAAGTGAGACCATATTGCTTTTATCTGCAGATATGCAAAGGGCTCGCCAAGGCATCCATGTCTGCCCCCTCCGAAAGAAATGTATGAGAAAGCCCCTGCCACCTTGTCCTCTTCTCTCCCAACAGTGAATCGATCGGGATCATATGTATCGGGATCTTTGAAAATGTGAGGCAGCCTGTTTGCAAAAGCAGGGGATGTGGCAACTATATGACCCTTAGGAATATCATATTCTTTCCCCTCTCGTGTTGTGACGCTGAAATCGGTGTGTGAGCTTCGCAAGAGCATAATCAATGGAGGGTGGAGCCTCAAGGCTTCTTTGATGCACCGATACAGGACATCCATTTCGGCCAAGACATCATGATCAACTCGATCCCCGTGCTTTTCCATCAAAATCTTCTGCTCATCAACCACAGCTGAAAGGTACTTGCTGTTAGAGAGAAGATATGCTCCAGTCCAAGTGGAGGTAATTGAACTAGTGTGCTGCCCTGCGAAAAGAGCAGCAATGAGCAGTCCAGTCACTTCGGCTTCTGTTGTTGGGCGGCCATCTTTGTATTTTGAATCGATGAAGCACTGCAGCATGTCATCCTCCGATTTACCAGTGCTTTTGCGAGAAGCTATGATTCTTGCAAAGATTTCAGCAAGCTTCTTGCGTGCTTGATCACGGCGCCGGTGAGCTGGGATGGGAAGGTATGGAAAGAGAACACTGATTGGTTGCATCCCATTATCAAGGTCATGGAACAATGCAGACACATCGTCGAAAAGCTTGTCACGAACTTCACGTCCCAAGAGACACCTACTAGCTGTCAAGATGATCAAATGTTCGAGCTCATACTTCAAATCAACCTCACCACTTTCTCCCCACTTTGAGAAGTAGTCCTGTAAATCAGGTCCATGTTAGAGAACCAATAGCCCATAATGCCAATTCAGTAAAATACTGATGAAAATTTTAAGGGAAGACTTACTATTAACATAATGAGACAATATTAAAAATAATGTCAAGTACAAATGGAGCTGAAAAGCCTCTCCAGCTTATCAAATTAAAAACACTGGAATGAAATAAGGTTCCAATTCAAATTTTGGTTTTCAGTATTATTAATAGACCCACAATTATATCATAACGCTTATCTAATGTTATTGCTGAATTATAGCTGCAATTTATTAGCTTGGAAGATGCAGCATGCAAAAGTTCATGACCAAATCCAATGAAGTACTGAATGCAGATTCACACTATATCCAAGTAAAAACAGAAGGTGAAATAAACACAAACTAAAAAGGCACAATTTAAATGGATCTGCAGAATCTTAAATTTAGTAACATGATCATCAAATTCAACTCTAGGAGGAAAAAATAAGTCAAACCCAACAGGCAAATTGCTAATGTCACAAATCAAGAGTCAAATAACACAATATATTAGATCAAACAAAAATAAACACTAGACATGAATCAACATTGACCTGAGCTTCAGTAACCATCTGATCGACATAGCTCTTGAGCTTGTTAACCCTAAGGGCCTCAGTGAAGAACCTGAACTGTTCCTGGCGAACAGAGTAATCAACATCAAAGACAACACCGGGTCCAAAAGTTGGAACATTGAACTGATACACCTCTTGCTGGCTGAGTTCAGATTCTGGGGCCTTGAAGAAATGAGCAGAAACTTCGGGACCGATCAAAAAGGTGATGTTTTTGTGGAACATCTTGAGGGTGAAGACGCCACCCAGTTTAGGGTACTCTTCACGGAGCATAAAGATTGGACCTTTGAGGAATCGGGGTAAGCCTCCGATGAATGGAAGGCCCTTCACGATTGGGGGAAGGCGCTTTCTTGATTTAGGGACAATGAAGGCTGAGATGAGCTTGGCCACAACAATGGTGGCCACGAATAGGAGGCATGTGTTGAAGAACTTTGACACATCAATGTCCATCGATTGGATGAATTATCCAGAGAAAGACGACAATTGCTGAGAAATGGATCGAAAGCAAAACCAGAAGAAGAAGCAGGAGAAGGTAGGTTAGGGAGTGGGGAAGATAGTAAGAGTGATGATAGATCTATGTCCAATAAAAGGAAAGGAAGTGTGAAGTTGTGGCCACTGGCTTAGTATGGAGAGTGTCTATATATATATATATAGATGAATACATTATGACTAATTTTTTATGTGCTTATAATATTTTTGTTTAACTAATACATTATCAACATGCCAATGAGTTATAGTTCAAATGACATCATCTTTTCATACTTAATTAAAAAGTTGCGGGTTCGAATCTCTCTATTTTTAATAAAAAAAAATACATTACGAACATGTGATAAGTTTATTCATCTATTTAAATAAATATTGAAAATTTAAATTTTATTTTATATATATATATATATATATATATGACAAATTAATTCTTAGTTTGTTGAATTAAAAATGTCATGAGTAACAAAAAAAAAATTAACCCAAAGTGTTATGTTTAGGATTTCGATTTTTAGATAATGATGTATATAGAGTAACTACTAACTAGTAGGTTTTGTGGTCAATTTACAACCATCAAAATGTGAATTATATTTCAACTAAGTTAGAAATTAGTTATTGGTTTTCAACGCAGGGATAGTTGAGAATTTTACTTCCAATAAAAAGAAATTTTAATTAATCAAATTTAAATTGAATAAGTTGAATAAACACTTAACTTAATCTTTAAAAATTTTAAATAAGACATTTTGATTGTCAATAAATTTTTAATATTTTAATTTTTTTTAGACAAATTGATGGTTCAATAAGAAAGATTAATTTATTTTATGATATTTATTGAGATTTTAATTGTCTTATAATAAAATTTAAGTAAATGGTTAAATTGGTTTTCGAAAAATTATTTATTTTTTAAATTAGTCTTTAAAAGATTTTTTTTAATCAAATTCGTCTTTCAAATATTTTAAGTTAGTCATTTTAGTCCTTCTGTCATTTTTGTTGCTAACGACGTCAAAATTTATTGATATGACTACAACACACACTTAATAGTTCTAATTAGTAGCTAACATATGAAATTAGATCAACTCAATCACAAATGGAGAAATTTTAATGCCTTAAGTTCTCCTCTCAATTAGGTTTTGATTTGATCTAATTTCATAAACTTATCATGCTCATAGTTAATTAAGACTCTTATTTGTATTGTAATATCACTTATCGTGTTACATTAACAAATTTTGGTACCATCAATAAAAAAAATTACAAGAACTAATGTGATTAATTTAAAATTTTTGAAAAATAAATTTAATTAAAAATTTTTTTTAAGAACTCGTTTAGAGAACGAATAATTTTAGACAAATTTAATTATTTACCAAATAAAATTTATTAAAGTATTATTTATCAAATGCGCACACATACTAAACATTTTATTGTAAGTGTTAAAAAGATCAAACTATCTCACCGAATTAATTCTCAAAAATTTTAAAGTATATGATTTAGACTTTTTTAAGAACCAATTTAAATATATTCGAATAAGTTTATTATTGTTTTTTCACCATACTCAATATTCTATTTACATGTTACATTCAAATAGATGTAGAATAAGTTAATTTTAATGCGGTGTGTGTATATATGTCTAGTTAAAACATTATTATGTGTATAATTTTTACTGTGTATGAAATATTTTTGAGAAAAATCCAAAATAATTTCTGACAATTACTTCAAAAGACAACGAGGTTCTTGACAAAAAAAATTTAACCCAGTTCCTGACAATTATCTCGAAAGAACAATGAGGCTTCTGTGCCAAAAAAAGTCAATGTTGTTTTTTTTTTTTTGCATTGGAGCTAATCCATTCCAAAAAAAATCAGGGGCCAGATTGGATTTTTTTTTTTTTTTTGAGATCTCGTTATCCTTTTGAGATAATTGTCAAGGGCCGGATGGGTATTCACTCAAATATTTTTATACTATCAATTACTACAATAAATAAATATATATTGAATTACAATGATAATCATCTATCGTGATTTATAATTTTATAAGAATTTATTGACTAATAATGTTAAATAAATTAATAAAATTTAATTTCACATTTCTCCATATAAAATGACAAACATTTTTTTCCCCTGTTGCATAGCATGCTATTTGCAATTAATTACTTGTTGGTGGCAGATTAGTGTGTGCCAATTTTGTTATTGTGGACTTAGCTTAGCTGGGCTCATAGGATGAGAGGGTTTTGGAAGCAAAACTGTGGGTTTGGTTTTATAAGATGTCCAGAATATCTGTCTTTGTGCGACTAATCAAGTACAGTACACGGGGCAACTTTGGAATTCTCAATTTAATTGGCTTTACAGTTTACTCTTTGGCGCTTTTTGAGGAACAACATACAACTTTTTCGCTCCTTAGGGTTGACTTCCATTATTTTATGCTTAACGATATTAATTTTATCAATTTTGTTTTATAAAAACTTATATATTAATACGTATATTTATAGTTTTATACCGAAATATATAATTCGTCAATTCGATACCTGATTTTTAGTTTTTAGTTTGTAATTTTATAAATACAGACATATGAATATGTGTAAATTATGAAGTCTTGGAATTAATTGTGTGGGAGGCACATGGCATACTATAAAGTATAAAGAACACTAATGTCCTCAGCTATAGGAAGATGTTGCCACCGTTATAGATGATGTAATTGAATTGATTGTCACAAACACTTTATTAAAGCAAAAAAAATGGGAAATTATTTTTATCCAAAGATAAATGAAACCTCATAGACTTAACAATAAGATCTTAAGATGGTAGAATGCGCGATTTAGATGCAAAAAATGTCCGTGTAAGTCGCACATCTCTTCGTCTTGATCGCCAAGGAAGCAATCCTTAGTGTATTCTATGTAAACGTTTAATATCAATTTTTGTTTGCATTGTTTCATTCATTTTAACCTCTAAAAATATCGTTAGTCTGTCCTAGAATATCTAGCTTATTCTGAAATTGACTAAATAACCCTTCATATATTTTCTTACTGAACTAATAATCAACGAGTGCTAAATTGCTCTACTAGAAATTGAAGCAGCGACGACAAGGGTAGATTTGGCAATTCAAAATTCAAGCAAAATAATAGGAACGACGTGGGTAAGTTAGTGGGGAAAGCGGAGGTAACTGCCATATATAACCGCCAGAAGAAAACAGAGAGAATATAATAACAGTGTACGAAGTAGTAGTGTAGGTTGAAGGGCATTGAAATAAGTACAAGAGTGGTACATAACTAGATATATACTTAGGTTCTTGCATGAAGAAGAAAATGCATGGGAATAAGAGAAAGAAAGAGAGAGGGGATGAATTAGTAGATTACATAAGGAAAGGGCCATGGAAGAAAGAGGAAGATGAAGTGCTACTCAACCATGTAAGCAAGTATGGCCCCAGAGACTGGAGCTCCATTCGATCCAAGGGTCTTCTTCATAGAACCGGCAAGTCTTGTCGCCTTCGTTGGGTCAACAAGCTTCGACCTAACCTCAAGAAGTATGTTACAATTCATTGCATGCATGCATGCTTTCTCTTCCATCATCATATATAACCTTTGATTTCTTAAACTAATGACTATGTATTTCTTTTTGTGATAGTGGGTGCAAGTTTACAGCGGAGGAAGAGAGGGTTGTGATAGAATTGCAGGCACAATTTGGGAACAAATGGGCTAAGATTGCGTCCTATTTGAGTGGAAGAACAGACAATGATGTCAAGAATTTCTGGAGCAGTAGGCAGAAGAGGCTTGCTAGGATTCTTCAGGCATCAGCATCAACATCCACCTCCAAATCACACAGGAACAAACCTAAACTTCATCATCATCTTCCCACTTTCCAGGTAACCATTCTAACATTTCTCTTCTGTTTCCATGCCGTTTAAATTCATCCATTACAATACCAAAGAAATACACATGACTGATGAAAATTTGCATTGAGATTCTAATGATTTAAGCTAGTAGTTTCAACTTGGAAAATGGGTAGCTAGAATATTCTTTTTTGTTCACTTGAAAACTTTGCTAGAGAGTAAAAATCATGCTTTCTAGATTTTTTTTTTACATATTCTGTATGCTATGTACTTTCTCACACTGTATGTGAGTGTGAACCGAAAACTTTTACATACAATTCTGTTACACATGATTTTTTTTTTTTTTTTTTTTTTGAGTTGTAGGCTCCTAAATTGAGTTCTTCATCAGAGGGAGAATCATCATCAAAGCCTCATCAGCCATGCTCGTTCTCCTGCAATGACAATTCCGAGGTTATTAAAATGGTGGCATTACCAGATCTTATCAAGCCCAAGTTGCCTAATTCTGAGCAAGAAGAATCTGCACTTTTGGAGAGCAATAAAAGCAGTAGTATGATGGAACAAATTCCCTTCCCTCAGATTCCTGATGAACTCCAAACTGATCTAACACCATTCTCATTGGGAGACCAAGATTTCTTGACTAGAATTGATGATCCAAATTTTGCTGATTACTTTGGACCTCTTGGTGCATATGAGCTTGGGCTAGCCCCACAACACACCATTGGGTTCCCTTTCTTTGATCCATCAGAAGGAAGTTGCAGAATTGGGTCAACGGATATCATAGGTAGCTCCAAAAACTATGACAGCATCTTTGATGATCTCCCAGTTAACATGTTTGATCATATGGATCCACCTTCAATTCCTTCCAAGCTCTGACTTATATGCTAATTGTCATATACTGTAGGTTTAGATGTGTTGTAGGGTAAAAGTCATATCTAATATGGATATTGACATATTGCAATTGTATCTACATTGCTTATCTTACTAATTACACTTGTAATATGACATCTATTATCTATTGTTAAATGGGCTAACTCTAGTTTAACATATTTACAAATTTATATGATTGCATACTGAAAATTACTTTCCTTCCCAACAGACAAGTTCTATCATTCACAACCATGCATAAAACAACAACAATAATAATAATAACAAGTTCTATGAAGCGATAATACATCACCATTAAATTCAATTCTATCAAACATAATATTGTCCATAGCTTGATTTAGATTAATGTAAAATTTCAACTTATTTTGAATAAATGGAAGAATGGAGTCCACTTTTTTCTATCGCTTTTCCACCTAATTTCTTTTTCTCCAATGTTTACTAGTAGTCAATCAAGGCAAACGACATTGTGGGAAGCATAATCTAATGGTGCTTTAATTCTGCTACTAAATTCGAATTAATAATTCGCATTTGACAACACAACAGTGGAGTCATGAAATGGAGTCCAAGAGATAGTGATAGTGATTGTGATTGCTCAAAGGATTTCGGAGGAGATGAAGTTTACAGCTGTTTGGCCAGTTACTTCAAACTCCCCAGCAACAAATGATTGGTCTTTCTTGAAAATAGGGCGTCGAAGTTCCACATATCCACAGTAATCAACTTCATAAACTGTTGTACCCTTCTTGAATGAAGAAAGAGCAACCCCAACTCCTTCCCCTGCCAAAAAAAACAAAGTGGAATGATATGATATTGTTACTACAATCTCGTTATGCATACACCCTTTATAATACAGGCATATCCTTTATTTTGTTAAAAGGAAAGTCTAGTACATAAGCATCCTGCATAAAATGCAGGTCAAATCCAAAAAGTGTAATATACGCAACCTAACTTGACAACTACATCACTCACTAACCCATGACCTTCATGGGATGACAACTCATCTAATGCTCTCCTTCACAATTAATTAATGATAACTAACTGATGGCTACAAATCACACCGTTAAAAATACTAATGATAACTAACTGATGGCTACAAATCACAAAATGTGCTGCATCTAACACTACTATTAATTAATATTGAAGCATCTAACACTACTATTAATTAATATTGAAAGTATTTTATATGCGTGTCAAGAGTGTTTGGTATATGAACAGTATATGCATGGCAGGATTGTATATATACCATGTGTGACAAGCAGCAAGTTTTCGGTAGGATGTTTATCCGCGAGGTCTTTGACGATGTGCTGATATCTTGCCTTAGTTTGCAAAACAGGCTCTTCCCACCGGGGCAACTGATGTGGAAAAATAAATAAATAAAAGAGTCTCTCATCAGATGGATGCAACTGAAAAAAAATGAATATGAAGATGAAGTAGCGTGTATACCTCTTTATAGATTTTTACTGCATTTTCATCAACTGTGCCAGGTGGAAGCATGGCTTGGCGCTCGGATATATCAAAACCCCAATTTCCATCTTTTGGAGCAACATCAAGCCTGATAGCCTCTCTGCTCATCATTTCACACAATCCATATTCAACAGAAACCTGCACTTGATTTTATTTGATTTGATTTGTTCACAAGCATAGCATAAGAAAAGAAAAGAATGGATACGTTGACTTGAATTAAAAAGGAAGGTAGGGGAGTATGGGATGGGACCTTGATTTTGGAAGGATCGATGGGAAGGGCGTCGCCAGTGAGGGCGTCAGGGGAGTCGGAGACGGCGGAGAGGGCAGAGACAACTTCGGCGGCGGTTTGAATGCAGCGGAGGAAGGGGGAGACGAAGACGCGGTGGAGAGGGAAAGAGAGGTTGTTGCGAAAGATCTGACCGGTTTTGAATGCCCGAAGACGGCCTTGTTGAACGAGCGGTGGGTCCCAGGGGCGGGCGGCGGTGGAGACCCAGGAATGGTCGAAGTTGTCGATGCGGTCGCCGTGCCTCATTACGACGACGTTCTGGTAAAACTCCGGAGTGGACTCCATTTGATGAGAGATTGAAAGAAGTCAAGAAGGTTTTTTTGATTTCAGGAATGGTGGAAGTTGTGTATGCTTTCAGAGTTGGCTTTTCAGGTTTTGTTCTTAAAAAGGTTAGTAGTCATGGTGCTGCTGAGCTGCACAGTGGTGGTGGGCTCTGCCTTGTACCACCCAACTAACCAACCCACTAAATAGGGGCCAATTAAAAGAGGTAACCAAACTATACTTTTTCTTTTATATGCATATCTTCCTTTTACGTATTTCCATTTTTTTTTATTAAAAACGATTAATAAAAAAATTATCTTTTCTAACATAAAAAGAAATTAATAAATAAATATAAACATTATTTTCTTAAGTCGCTAATAGGATTTTTTTTTAAATATGTCAAGAAATATGTGTATCAATATTACTAATATGAATTGAATTTTATTCAAAAGTTGAGTGGTGATCTCATTTTGGTCTTGGTCCAATGCCAAACAACCCAGGAAACCTTCCCCCCCCCCCCCCCCCACCCCACCCCTCCCGGGTCGGGAAAACCGGGACCCTAACCTAATCCTCTAACACCCGCGGCACTTTCTTCGTCTCTCTCACTCTCAATCCCATGGCTTCCGTCAGCTGCGCAGCCGTCACCTCCGCCATCGACGCCAGAGACTACATTGACACCCTTTCACCCCGCCCCTCTTAGGTAGGGATAAGCAGAGGTAGCGGTTACCCAATATCTGTCTGAATCCAAACCGAACCAATTAAATTGACTCTGGAACCAATAGGTAATCGGGTCCAACCTAAACTAAACCAATAACTCTTTCTAGTAATTGGTTCGGGTAATGGTTCTGGGGTTGCAGAATCCGAACCAACCCGTAGACCCGACCATATATTAATTAAATAAAAAAAATAAAAATTTAATATATATATATATATATATATATATATATATATATATGCCTTTTAATATGTTTGGATTTTATTGTCTTTAGTGTTTAATATGTTTGGATTTTAATGTGTTTAGTTTTTAATGTATTTGGTGTTTAACATGTTTGGATTATTTCTATTAATGTTACATGTTTATTGTACTTACAGAATTTTTAAGATAAAAATTTCGTTTTTTTATTTTTTTTTTTTTTTATGAATTTATGTTTCATCGGGTACCCAATTACCCGAATCGAACCAATCCGTTTTTAATCGGTTTGGTTTGGTTCGGATACATACACAAAAAAATACAAATCCGAACTAAACCGAACCAATTACAATTCAATTGGTTCGGTTCTAATTCTACCTTAAATTTGAACCAACCCGACCCGTGCGCACCCCTGCTCTTAGGGGTGAGCACGGGTCGCGGGTATCCGATTACCCGTCCGAATCCAAACCGAACCAATTAAATTGGTTATGGAATCAACGGATCATCGGGTCCAATCTGAACCAAACCAATGACTCTCTAGCAATTGGTTCGGGTAACGGTTTTGGGAGTGCGGAACTCGAACTAACCCGTAAACTTGACTATATATTAATTAAATAAAAAAATAAAAATTTTAAAAATATATATGCCTTTTAATATATTTGGATTTTAATATCTTTAGTGTTTAATATGTTTGGATTTTAATGTGTTTAGTTTTTAATGTATTTGGTATTTAACATGTTTGGATTATTTTATTAATGTTACATTTTTATTGTACTTATAGAATTTTTAAGATAAAAATTTTATTTTTTTTATGAATTTCTATTTTATCGAGTACAAAAAAAATACAAATCCGAACCAATTACAATCCAATTGGTAAGGAAAGCCGAACCAACCCGACCCGTGCTCACCCCTAGCCCCTCTGCCTCAAAACATCGGTTCTTCTCTTTTCTAATCCATCTCCGTTGCTGCTGCAACCGACTTCCACCGTCGACGTCTGCTGCCCATTTCCGCAGTTGAAGTCGCCGTCCACCACAGCTTCGCCGGTAATCTTCGTCGCCAACAAAGCTTCTGTTGGCTCCCTAGCTGCGTCGAATTTCTCCTTCCCTGCTTGGCTGCCTTGCCCGGGTGTGTTGGTTCTATTTACAGTGGTGTTTCTCCTCTCCGGCGAAGTTACATCAGCATCGTTGGCGACTGAGAGAGGGTTATGAATTCCCGAATTTGGCATTAGGTCTCCACAGTGATTCCGCAAAGTTTTATTGAACAGAGGAAAGGGAAAAATAGAATCTGTTATTGAACTTCTCAATTGACGATTTATGTACATGCACTTTAATGATATTGAACAAGCCTGTGACTAATTAAGCCCTTATTCTAACTAACTGGTATAGCTAATTTAATTTCTAACTAACTTGTTAACTTATGCTACTGATCGGTACATCTAATATCCCCACTCAAGTTGGAGCATACATGTTGTATGTTCCTAACTTGGCCATGAGAAACTGAAACTGAGGTGCAGGGAGTGCTTTGGTGAGAATATCCGCAAGTTGATGCTTGCTTGGAATGTGCACCAACTTGATAATCCCAGAAGCGACTTTCTCTCGAATAAAGTGGCAGTCGATTTCGATGTGTTTGGACCTTTCATATAAGGATAGATTGATAGACATCTGAATAGTCGATATGTTGTCGCAAAAAACCATGTCTGAGTGGACCTCAACGTGCATGAATTTTAGCAAAGCAACGAGCGAAAGGACCGCACAAGCAGCATTTGACAACACCCGATATTCAGTCTCGGTCGAGCTTTTGAAAACCACATCTTGTTTCTTGCTCTTCCACGATATCAGAGAATCACCCAAAAAAGTGTAATACCCAATGGTGGATCGCCTTGTATCTAAACAGCCACCCCAGTCCGCATCAGTGTACATAGTGAGATTGAATTTGGACTTAAAGGAGAAAAGGAGCCCTTGTCCTGGTGCAGCTTTCAAGTAACGAAGGACCTCATGAGCGGCATTCAAATGGGGAAAGCGCGGATCGGACATAAACTGGGCCAATTTCACTTCTGCGAAGGTAATGTCTGGTTTGGAAATAGTTAAATACATGAGGCGCTCAATCAGTCTTCTATAGTGGGACGGGTCAAGTACGGGATCGCCTTCACCAGCTCGAAGTTTCAAATTTGTATCCATAGGCATGGTGGCAGGCTTACATCCTAAGTAACCTGTCTCTTTCAATAACGACAACGCACGCATACTTTCTCTAAGTAAGCGCGATGCCAGCTTTAGAGAGTGCAAGTTCTAAACCCAGAAAAAACTTGAGGTCACCCAAGATTTTGAGCTTGAAAATTGATTGGAGTTTCAGCTTAACATTGTCAACCATCTCTTGCTTGGGGGCAGCAATGATGATATCATCCACATAAATAATGAGGAAAGTAGTCGCATCACCTTCTCCCAAAGCAAATAGAGAGTAATCCTGTTTGCATTATATGAACTCGTGGCTGAGGAGAGTGTAGCAGAACTTGGTAAACCATTGCCGTGAAGCTTGCCTTAGACCATACAAGGACCTTGTGAGCTTGCAAACTAATCCCCCTTTCTGTTGAGGATGGCCCAAGAGTAACTCCATGTAAACTTCTTCATATAATTCACTGTTGAGAAACGCATTGTTGATATCTAATTGGAGAAGACTCCAATTCTTGACAGCAGCAATGGTGAAGAGAGTCCTTATTGTGGTGATTTTTGCGACCGAGCTAAAGGTATCCCTAAAGTCGATCCCGACTTGTTGAGTGTAGCCTTTGGCGATAAAGCGTGCCTTATAGCACTTCATTTTACCATCAGCCTTTAATTTGGCTTTGTACACCCATCGGCACTCAATTGCACATTTGACTTTGGGTAATTCAACCAAGACCCAAGTGTTATTGGCTTCGAGGGCATCTAGCTCTTCTTGCATGGCCTGCCACCACTCTTTAAACTTGACAGTTTGGTGATAGAACTGAGGTTCAGGAATGATGTCCAACCGAGCAATGGAATTGTGATATTTGGAGCCGAGCTTGTGAGTACTAAGGTGGTTAGTGAGAGGATATGGTGTTGAGTTATGGTACACATAGTCATTTAGATATGATGGTGGCTGAGTGTGTCGGGTAGATCATCGTAATGGTGGTGGTTGAGGCTGAGTGCTGGTGACGATGGAAGAAAGGCTTGGAGAATAGGGTGCGGGTGTGGAATTGGTGTGAGGCGAAGGTGGTAAATGTGATGGAGTAGGATCTATAATAGGTTTAGGTAGTGCAAAGTCGTGAAGCATATCTGTGTTGGATTGAAGATGAGGGGATTGATTAAAGGGCATGATGGTTTCATGAAATACAATGTCTCTGGATATGAAGAACTATTTGGTGCGAAGGTTGTAAAGTTTATATCCTTTATAGCCAATAGGATAGCCAACAAAGTCAGAGGGGTTAGCTCTTGGGCAAAATTTAGTCCTAGAATTGGGAGTAGTTGCTGCATAGGTAAGGCATCCAAAACTTCTCAAGGAATCACAGTTGGATGTCTTGCCAAAAAGGAGTTCAAATGATGACTTGAAATGCAGAAGTTTGCTGGGAGTTCGGTTGATAAGGAAGGCAGCAGTGATGATGCATTCACCCCAAAAGGAAATGGGCACTTTAGATTGGAAAAGTAATGCTCTTGCAACATTCAAAAGGTGTTGATACATGCGTTCCACGATGGCATTCTGTTGCGGATGATAAGGACAGGAGAATTGATACAAGACTCTCCGTTGCTGCAGGAATGCATCGGGAGCAAGTTCTTTGGCATTATCTGACCTGAAACACTTAATTCTTTGGCCAAATTGAGTTTCAATCAAGGCAAAAAAATTCTTTAAGCAGTCTGTGGCCTCAGACTTGTGAGTTAGCATATAAATCCAGCAAAAACGAGACGCATCAACAATTGTCAAGAAGAAACATTTTTCATTATAAGTTGGGATAAGGTAAGGTCCCCAAACATCACAATGTATAAGGTCAAAAGCATTGGAGGACACGTTATTATGTGATTTGAAAGGAAGTCTTTTGAATTTCGCTAAGTGACAAACTTCACAAGTGTGATGGTCTGACTTATTTGGTAATTGCAAAATGTTATCTAAATGCTGTAAAACACTAGAAGGAGCATGTCCTAAACGTGCATGCCATAATTGGGATTTGCACAAATTTATTTGATTAAAACTAGTATGAAAGGTCGGATTAGACTGAGTAAAGACATAAGGATCTGAGGAACTATATGATGATGACTTGGTTGGGGTGTCAAGCTTTCAGGATATAAAGTCCCTACTGTAGGCTACCCTTCCGAATCTTCTTCGAATACTTGTTGTCCTGAATAACGAAGTGAGTGTATCCAATAGTCACAGTGAGTGAAGAATTGGAAAGTAAGGGGGACACTGATAGTAAATTGACTCAAAATTCAAGCACATAAAACACATTGTGGAGTGTAATATTGTTATTGATGAAAACTGACCCTATGAAATTCGCAGAAAAAAAGTCACCATTTGATAAAGAAACTGAAAAATTCTTAGAGGTATGAATGGACTCAAAAAGTGATAAATCACAAGCAATATGTATAATGGCTCCACTATCCAAGATCCAAGCATTATTGGGTAAATTTGACCTTAACATGGATGTGTTGAGAACAATACCTACTGGGGTTGCGACGCCTGTGAATTCAGGAGTTGGAATTTTCTGAATTTGGTGATGGTTGAGTAAGGATAAGAGTTGTTGAACTTGAGCAGAAGTCAGGATGGGAGTGGCAAGTGTTGATGGTTCCAAATTGACAGACACATTGTGTACGGATCGCCTCGTGCCTCTCCCTTTGCCAAAATTTGGTGGGTATTCGTTGAGCTTGTAGCACTTATCGATTGTGTGCCTAAGAAGGCCACAATAAAAGTAGAGAGGATGATCTTTCTTGAGTGTACCTCGGCCACGACCTTTAGGCTGAGTGGCATGAGGATTGCGGGCGAGGAAAGCGACCTGAGGTTGTGGCAGTGAATTCAAGGAAGCTCCTAATGCTCGATGTTTCTCTTCTTGAGTCACCAAAGATAGAACCTTGTTAATCATAGGAAGAGGTTCCATGAGTAGGATTTGGCTCCAAATTTGAGATTAAGACTCATCTAGTCCCATCAAGAAGCAATGGACGTATTCTGCTTGAAAAAATTCTTGCATAGCTCGAGCATCACCACAGTTGCATTGTACAGGTTTGTAGGAGTTCAATTCCTCCCAAAGAACTCTGATATTGGTAACGTATTGTGAGATGGTCATCGTGCCTTAGCAGAGATTTATCAAATTGCGTTTTAACTCGAAAACACGAGGGCCATTGCCATGCTGAAATCGGTCTTTCAAATCATTCCAAAGTTTAGCAGCCAAATTTGTATACACCAGTGAAGTGGCTATCTCTTTTGAAACAGAGTTCAGAATCCAAGTGCTCACTACATCATTGACACACCGCCAGTTTTCAAATTTCTCTGATTCAATGGTAGGATCAGGTTGAGGAATATAACCTGTGATAAAACCAAAGTTTCTCTTGGCATTGAGGGCTTTTCGTATAGCGCGGCTCTAGGAATGATAGTTGTCCTCACTGAGTTATTGAGTAACTAAGATCAAACTTAGTTGATTAGCCGAAGAGAGATTGCATGGATCGATAGTCATGGATGAAGCTGAAGAAGTAGCCGAAGACAGTGAAATGGAAGGCTCCATGAACATGCACGATGAATGTCTTCTCTTCGAGGCTCGTTGATCAGAAATTGATATTTCGATTCAAGAACAGGGATGAAACAAGAAAGATCTCATCAATCTATATCGTGTGAGCCAAGAAGAGAGGAAGAGCGAAGAAGATCGAGAAAAGAAGATGCAGAAATGGCAGAGAGAAGAAAGAGGAAGAGAGAGAGAGAGAGGACGGTTACGGAAGCTTCAAGAAGGGTTAGCTTCTGATACCATATTAAACAGAGGAAAGGGAAAAATGGAATCTGTTATTGAACTTCTCAATTGACGGTTTATATACATGCACTATAATGAAATTAATCAAGCATGTGACTAATTGAGTCTTTATTCTAACTAACTGCTACAGCTAATTTAATTTCTAACTAACTTGTTAACTTATGCTACTAATCAATACATCTAATAAGTTTAGATTCCCTTGCCTCTGAATTTTGGAATGCACTGTGTTTTGAGTCTCGTCCAGTAAATGGCTTCGATTGGAGCAGCTATTCTGGTCTGTAGCCTCCCTCCTCAGTTATTCTGCTATCTCTCATGGGGGCTTCCATCTCCAGTTTTTCTTCAATTGGCTTATCAGGGAATATTTTGCCACTCCATCTGCAATCTTATTTCCCTTCTTAAACTCATATTACAAGAAAAGTCTTAGTAAATATCTTATTTGCACAATAAGCCAAGAAAGATCCAAGTTTAAAGAACAACTTCAATCCCAAATACAGTTAGAACACCCATTTAATGTTTTAGCCATATTATTATTTTATCATTAGACATTGGAGATATTATGTTAGTACTATAATATTTAGAGAATACTCACACAAAGATGATCTAAACATCTTTTTTTAAAATTATTAATGTGTCACAATTAGGGATGTCAATGGAGCGGGAGATGCCTCCCTGCTCCCCGTCTCCGCCCCCAGAATTAATCCTCGTCCCTGCCTCGTTCCTTGCCATGGAGGGATCATTGTCCCCATCCCCATTCCCCTCGTTTTCCGTGGGGCCCCATTCCCCCCTATGTTTAACGTTCATATGGAAATTATAGTAAAAAAATATCAAAAAAAGTAAAAACCAAACTACAAAATATTATTACAAACACACAAACATATCTTATTTAAAATTATAAGTCCAGAAAATACAACATAGCAAATTATAGTCCTTAAAATAAAATCTTAAAGTACAACTTCCATTCTAAAAAAAAGCAATAAAATAAAGTCTTTAATATCAAATATTCTTTCATTATTAGCATACAACTTCCAACAAACATCTCCATCTTCTCTGTTAAAACAACACAAACATAAATATGTTAACATACATCGTAAACAAGAATTTCACACAGAACTAAATTTTAAATAAAAGAATGTTGAATGGAATGAGTATCTCAACTTATAGGAAACAGACTTGTCAAGTGAAACTGATGGAAAGCATAGATGCATTCCACAAATGCTGTATAATTTCAAGAAGGGTTTATAACGTTAACAAAGAATACGGGGAAGATATGTATTTAATTTGAATATTACAACTTTATTATCTTGGTTTATGTGTTTCTTTTTTCATTGGCTTTACAGCAAAGAAGTCTAATATAAGTTAACATACTTTACTTAACATAACATATATTATATTGCCAATATTATGTAGCAGGCACAAACTTTACACCTCACTAGTCTTTCTTTAATGTTTAGTCATCAATTGGTTCAAATTTAATTTCATAATGGATCACATCAGCAAAATTGGAGAAGGAATACAATGCAATCTAAACAGAACAGCATAGCATAAATTGGTTCCAATAGAGTCTTACGTTTAAAAATTAAAAAAAAAAACATCTTTATAAACAGAACACAGCATAGCATTAGCATAAAATCATAAACAGAACAGCCAAGATCATAAACAGAACAGCATAGCATAAAGTCATAAACAGCCAACAAAATCAGAATTCAAAATTAATGGAAAATAAAAAAATTAAAGTATGAAAAAAATAAAAAATAGCCCACAATTATCAGAAAATTCATGGAACAAAGCATTCATTAACAAAAACAATAGCCACCAATATCAAAAAATCAAAATCACCATCAAATTCATGAAGAAAAAAAACTGAAACCTAAAGTATGAAAAATTACATTATCAAAAACTAATTATTAAATAGCATGCATTCAAATTAATGAAGTAAAGTGCCAAAATACAAGAAGAAGAGGAGAGAGCAGTGAATCTTACCAGGGATAACAGAGAAACGGCTGAAGAGGTCAAAGACGCCGGTGAAGAGAAGAGCAGAGGCGCGGAGTAGCAATGTAAGACAGCCTGACGGCGACGACGCAGGAGTTAAAAAGACTCAACTGAGCAGCAACGTTGGCGAAGGAAGAGGGCAAACGGCACGTGGGGTGATGACGCAGTGAGTGGGCCGGCTGAAACGGACAGTAGCGAGGCTGCGACGGTGGTGGTCAGAGGTGGCTGGCTGGGACGCTGAGTGCAAAGGCGAGGGAGAGAACGCATAATGGGAGGGGTTTCGCGAGGAGCAGGGTGAGGGTGTTTAGGGATTGGAATGCGATGCTCTGTGTGGGATGAGGAGTTAGGGTTTCTAACTTTTCTATATATATATAGAAGGTGAAATGACTAAAAAACCAAAGTAAAAATTAAATTATCAAAGGTATTTAAGTAATTTAATATATTCGGAGATTGTGGGAAATACGAAGACGGGGACGGGGATCCCCGCTCGGGTCCCTGCATCTGCTTCGGGGAAATTTTGTCCCCCATCCCATCCCCACAGGGAAAATTTCCCGCCATCGGAACCCATTCGGGGCGGTCCCCACGGGATCCCTGCCTCTTCGGGATTTTTGACACCCCTAATCACAATGTGATTGATAGTATTTTTCAGACCTAATTAGATTCGAACGGTTTACATAATTCAGTCTGAATTTACAATTCGAACCAAATTTACATAAATTGGCTGGGTCTTTTTTTTCTTTTCTTCAAAATACGATGTTGTTTAGCATTCCTTCCTAAAATCTCACCTTCTCTTCCCTCAGTGTCACTCTCTCACTAGAAGATCTGCATCGATCTCCTTCTTCCTCGAGCCAGAGACAATGGTACCATTGCCTGGTTCCATTGATCGGTTCTTCTCCCTTATCGCAAATGCTATCCAACTTCTACTCTCTTGCAATTCCTCGTGCCCCAGATGGTCGCCTCAGGTTCCATTCCTCCTTTCATTATTGCCACTTCTTCTCTTGCTTAGTTCAAGTCGTCTTCATCCCACAATTTTGTCTATGTTGGTGTTCCGTGACGCAGTCATTTAGATGAGGGACCCAGCGATGCGATGAGAGAACTCTGTTTTCCAATATGCTACTTGCCTCCTCGCCATTTTTCATCCAGTTGTTGCCTCTGTTAGCCTGCTTCCTTGCCTTTGCCTGGATCTTTGTTGGCGGTGATGTTGTCTTGTCCGAGGTCCATCGCCATTTTCGGAGTCTGGTTAACACTTGGTTTCTCAGCGGCATCATAATTCCTCTCCTTCTGCGCCAATTCTTCTTTCATGATGTTGCTACTGATTTCATCTTCTCCAGGAAGCGCTGCTATGCTGCAATTTACCGCCGCCCATGTCACGCTCCATAATTCCTCCCTCTTATTGGATTTCACGCTAACAAGTCCGCGAGTGGATATCTTTCCACCATTATTTTGTAACAAATTCTCAAGGCTGAATTCTCCATCTTGGATGGCATACTGTTGGGTCATTTCAGGAGCAAAAAGTGTTTCTTTTTTTTACTTCATCAGAACTAGATGCATTAGACCATTGTCCTCATCACAACAGTATAAAAAGTAGGTTATTAGCAACTTCAAAGTATCAAATATTGGCATCTGTAATGCTGTTTTTCTCTTTCATCACTTGGCATATCCAATGCATAATCAATAAAAGCAGCAACCTCTGACATTCCATGGATTTATCAAGATAGTACCAGCACCAAAAAACTGTGCAGCACCTCCAAACTGATAAATAATAAAGAACCTATAAATTCATACATAATTTATAATTTGTAATGGATTATTTTTTTTTTATCAGATGTAATAGATTAATTTTAACTCTTTTTATTGTTTTTTTTTTTGTTAAATATACACAATTTAAGTCCAATCTTGTGTTTGTCCAAAAATATTTTTTATATAAAAATAAAAAAATCGCTTAAAATGAACTAAATCATTCAAGAATTTGTTTTTTTTTTTTAATAATAATCAGTTCGAATGAACCAAAACACAAGTGAAGACATTTGTCACATCTTCATGCATAATTTTTGTAAAAAGTTATTTTTTGTATATGTAAGTGGGTGATCTCTATAATATTTATGTTAACACTGTATTAACGATAGTTAAATTAAAAGACCGATAGAAATTTATAATTTGTAAATTCTAGAAGTAATTTAGTCATTTTCAAAACTCTGAAATTATTTTTATGAGCATTATTGTAAATTTCAACAACCAAACAACACATTACGTTGAAAATAGTTATGGCTGTTAGATTGTGTTTTTTCTCCAACAAAACAAAGGAGCCTTTCAATTAGTTTTGTCGGGACCTACATCTGCAATTTAGAAGAAATTAAACAAAAGAGATTGTAGTGCAATATATTCCAATAAAAAAAACATCCCTGAGTATAGTAGTACAAAACTAGTTTGTTTTGTTGCATTCCCTAGTTTATTAGAAATATTATTTTTTAGAAAAATTTACGCAATTACAACAATTGAGAATTGTTTATCTTTGTGTTCTATTACTATTTTATGTAATTCGTGGAATCTTTTCATATTTTAGCATTATACAAATAAACTGTGGTATTTTACTACAATTTAAAAATTTTTTGAGTAGTATATTATAATAATAATATTTATTTGTCCTCACAAAATTATTGACTTTGACCTTACAATAATTTTTTATTTAATTTTTGGTACTCCATAGTCAATTTAAAAATTTTACATCAGATGTCAATAGAATGATCAATTCACAATTTAAATAAAATTTGTATTTTTTTATAAATCGAATCGAAAGAGTATTATTTATTTATTTTTTATATTAGTTTTGATTTTTTTTCCTGTAACAACTGCATTAATTGAAAGAACTTGCTCAACTATGAATCTCAATAAGAATTGGCTTCTAATTGTATAAAAAGTAAATTTCTAAATAAGTATTTACTTATATATATATATATATAAAAGAAGAGGTAATGACCAAATGAGTACCCAAAAGATTGAAACGCTGACATTTCGGTACCTGACTATTGTAATTGACAAAATGGTACCTGGTTAAGTTTAAAAACTGACAAACGTGTCCATGTGCTTGCCGGAGCACTTACATGCCATAATAGCAGTTGGGTGCATGTTAACTAAATCATGTCCAAAATGGAGCTAACAACAAACTAAAAAACCCAAGAATCTTAGCTCAGTTCTTGTCATTTGTGGATGGCTTTGATGGTGGTGGTCCGGATGGCTTTTTCTTCTTCAAGGATGGGGTGGGCATGAAGCCTGTGAACCTGCTCTGTATGGCTGGGCTTGCTGCTGCCATGGTCTCCCTAGTCACAGTTGGTGGCCTAAATGGTACTGTAGATTGGGCCTAACTAATGGACCTTGTGGCAATGACCTACTCCCACTACATGGGACTGCAGCATTGGATGGAGATGCAGGAATTTGGGATCTAAACCTAACATCAGGCCTGACAACCCTAGGTTGAACAGGGGGTGGTGGTGCAGCTGCTGCATTTTGTATTGGAGTTGGAGGTGTTGTAGTGGCTGCCAGTCCTCTTCGAGTGGTGCTGCCTCTTCCTCTTGGTGGAACTGGGTTGCCCCTTACAAAAGATGGTCTACCTCACCTCTTTGGTGCTGGTGCTAGTTCTGAAGTAGCTGTTGGACCAACCAAGTTGGTTGCTGCTGGTATAGTGGCTACATTAGGGGTGAAGCATTTGTTGTAGTGTTGCCATCATTGATGTTATTCTGCATCAATTTGTCCATTCATGAAAACAAACCTTTTATGGAAATAGATCCAACAGTTTGGAACAACAAGGTAACATAAATCACATTCTTTACCTGATTAGGCTAACTTTGTGGATGGTTTTGAGTGAGGTCTTCCTCATCTGCAACATGTGCAGCGTGTGCAGCCTCCATGGTCTCCTCCCAAATAACTTCTTGCTCCCTAGCTTCTTCCTCATCAAGATCTTGTTCTTCAGCTGCTGTTCCAGTTCCTTTCTCTGGACAAGTTCTGCTATTATGTCCAGCCTTACAAAAAGCACATGAGTAAGGAAAATCAGCATTAATCAAACTTACAGATAGGAAATGAAATGTAAAGTAAATAGATATTAATATTAATTTTTGTTTTACTCACCCTTTTGTAGGTTTGGCATGTTATCTGTCCGTATCTTCTCTTGGCCTTGTATTGGCTGCCAGAACTTTGCTCAGTGCTATCCTTTCTCCTCTTCTTTGTAGGTCTGCCAATAGGCCTCTTGTATGGAGGGGGCAGACATGGCAGCCCTTCGTGATGCTCCCAGTACTTCTAACTCGGTATGCTGCTAATGTAAAATATGTAAGTCCTATTATATGCCTCAATGGTGAGCTTGTGATGGACATAGTCTTCAGGCTTCTCATTCTTTCTCTGGATTGTTGCAATCCCATGACAGCATGGTAGTCCAGTCAGCTGCCATTTTCTGCATGAGCATGTCCTCTCTTGTGTATTGACTCTCACTCTATGTTGCCACTTTGTTACTTCAAACTGGTTGTGCTCATCATCACCACACCATTGTGCTTCCCAGTAGTTGGCTTGTCTTTTTTCTTTCTCTAACCTACTGACTTGTACAGGGGCTATCTGTCCAGTATAAGCCATCAGTGAGTCCTTGTGAGTTGCCATTGTCTTAATGATATAGAACCTAAGCTCCTCAAGCATTGTCAAAATGCTCTTCCCCCGAAAACCCACAATTGTTGAATTAAATGACTCACAGTTATTGCTTGTCAAACTATCTACCTTCGACCATTCTGAAAACCTTGATCTCAACCACTGTTCTTGTTTAAATTTTGATAAATACTCCCAACGGTCGTTAGTAATTGCCCCCCAAAGTAACCTTTCAAAAACGTCCCATCCAAAACTATAAAGGGTCTACACCCTGCTTTAAAGCCATTTTTGCAAGCAGCCAAATAGATGTACAAGTTCCTAAACCTAGGCAACCCCTCTGGTTGTGGAGTAGTCCCATGTTGGCTCTTGAACCAATATTAGCCTTCATGATTTCGTTCAGGTAGTCTCTAAGCCTTAGGTATTGATCTTTCTCTGTTCCCTCAATAACTTCTTTGGCCTTATCCATAGCCCTATACATCATCCTCTCATTGACTGAAATGTCATACTCCACTTTAAACCACTCCTGTGCCTCCCTATGTAGTATGTTGGGATGGATTCTGAGTTTTGGGACCAGTTCCTCAGCAACCCAAGAACATGAAACTGACTTACTCTTGTTGCTTCTGGGACACGTATGTTCGTCCACAAATGTCTTTATCTGAAAGGATGCTGGATAGTTGGTCCTAGCACAGTAGCACAACCAAGGACAGTCTGGGTCATAGCAAATCACCCTACACCTCTTCTTCTCATTCCTAAGATAGAATACCTGTCTCCCAATTTGTATGTTGTACTTCTGCACTGCTGCTTTGAACTGGTCCATGGTCTCGAACTCCATATTCAACTCCAGAGTTATTTTTCCATATGGCGTGTTGGGATTATGTTGAGGAAATACAGGTTCCTCTGCATCGTTAGATGCAGGAGGGCTACAGAGTTCTTCAAATTCATATTGGTACATCTCAGGTTCACTCTCGCCATCTTCTCTATTCGGGTTAGGCACCTCCACCCTTAGTACTTCATCCTCCTTTCCAGGTACAATTCTTTGCCCAGACGGTTGAAGCCGTGGATGATTTCTCCTTGCATTGGTCCTCTCACTTGTTTGTGTTACATTATCTGTTGCAGAATCATTTGAGATACATGAGAATTGATGCAATTTTTCTTCACATAGCCTCTAACAAAAAAAAACAACAAACTTACCTGTTAGATTTTTTTGTAACAGGTTCTTCTGGCCTTTTCTCATCCACAAAAGGTTCTCCAAAATCAGAACCTTCATTCAGATCATTAACATCATCAGCACAGGTCTCCTCTGTGGGTTTATTCACAGCTTCAGCTTCTGGAGGATTACTCTCAAGAACCTCATTTTCGGCAGCTCTTCTTTCTCGGGATAAACCACTAGGTGGTGGTCTTGGATGTCTCTTTCTAACCTTCTTAACACTTTTCTCTGGAGCTGATGCTCCTTCAGTATCTTTCTCTTCATTCCCGTCATTCACAGCTTCTTCCCCTGCACCAATCTCACCTTTGTTCGACTCGTTAACATCAACAGTGGCCTCATTTACAACCTCATTCACATTCTCCTTCACAACAACACTCAAAGCCATATTCAATTCATTAACCTCACCACTGGTCTCATTCACACCTTCATTCTCCTTCTCATTAGCCTGACCGTCTACCTTGTTAGTAACTTCAACCTCATTCACATTATCACCACCTGGATTGACTTCAACCACACTATCACTGCTACCATCAGACACGACTTCTTCATCAATGATTTCAGGGTTGATATCAATGGGGTGATCAAAATATAGGTGGACAGTGTTGTCATTCTTCATCGTACTCTCACACATTCTCATGGCTTCAGCTTTTGTCCTAAGTACTCTAAGACCCTTACCTAAGTCTAAACCAGGTTCTAACCAGTACACCTCATTGTATCCAGGGTAACCCAAGTCTAGAAATAACCCCTCAACAAAAAATAAATTACATGTCTCCACATTCACCCTGTGTATCTCAGTTACTAAACCCCCATCGTATATCACATTACCGTCAACACCACTTTTCAAGACACCCATGTGATGATAAACAAACGTAACGAGACGATCCATCTAAAAAATCGTAGAGGGAAGATACAATGAATAAAACAATCAAAATGATCATAATGCTGTCGACAAAAGCCATGTAAATGAGAGGATGGAATGAAGGCAAACTTACCTCTTCGTAGGTTTCTTCCTAGCGAAGAATGGAGTCGCAATGATGCTACTAGCAAACCTTCACTCTTGACGCTACGACTTCGACAATGTCTCTCACCTTGTTTTCGTTCTTCTTCGCGCCAAGATTCCAGAGCAACGTCTCTCCCTCTTTACGTGACCTTTCACTTTTACTCCTAGTGAAACACTAAGTCACAGTAAGTAACCAACCAGTAACAGCACTTGTTAATTTGGGATTAGGGCAAAGACCTCTAATTTGGGGAAAAATCAAATTCAATTTATCTAATTTCTACCTAGGCTAACAAATTACTTAATTAAAAATTACAACTCAAATAAAACATGTTTTGTCAGCAAAATCTGGTGTCCAGGTCAGCATTGTCCTCACCGGAGCTTTGGTCCGGCAAGCACATGGATACGTTTGTCAGTTTTTAAAATTAACCAGGTACCATTTTGTCAATTACAATAGTTAAGTACCGAAATGTCAGCATTTCAATCTTTCGGGTACTGATTTGGTCATTACCTCATAAAAGAAAGATGAATGTATAGCAAAAAAATATGAATGTATAGCATTAATCTATATAAAAAGAAAGATATTTCGATTATATTGTTAAAAAATAATTATTTAACTGTTTTTAAAATATGAAACCTAAATAATAAAATTTTAAATTATATGTTATTATTTAAATTACTATTTTAGTGTTTTAATTTGTAAATTAGATATTTTAAAAATTAATGATGTTATATATACATAGAAAATAACCACCTGTATATATATTGAAATAAAAATACATATTAAAAATAAATTAAACAATACATGTATTTATATACAAATATATAATAATTAATAAATAATTTAAAAACTGATTTTTATGTACACATAATATTTTTATTATAAAAATTATAATATATATATATTATTGCTCCCACTATCAATAATTTTCTAAATTCGTCGTTGTATATAGCTACTCATAAACCGTGGAAGGATACTACGGTTTATGCCCAAAATAATCTCTTCATAAACCATGAAAGAGTAATACGGTTTATATCCACAATGTTCACTTCATCATCCATAAAAGAGTTTCACGGTTTATGTTTATGATGCTTCCTTCATAAACCGTTCAAGCTTACCACAGTTTATGTGTTAGTAATAAATCGTAAAAAGGTTCCATGAATTATATAAAAATGCATCAGAACATGTAAGTAACCAACTCTTAATTGTTGCAATTGAGTAAACATTTCTTCCATTTATTTTATATAGGTAAATTGTCCTATTTTTTATATATTATTTTTATATATTTTTATATTTGATATTAAAAATGACTAATAAAATTTAGTACAAGATGAAAAAAAAAAAACCTTTTTTCCCAATAAAGAATGTATACAAAATGAAGGATTTTTTTTTTCATGTATACATAAAAAATGGTGAAAAACCATCATTTCAACCATATTGTTAATGAGAAATTAAATTCTTAGGTATTTTGAGGGTAAGTTAGTACTTTTATTCTCAAGAATGAATTATTTTTTAGATCATCTTTATATTACTACTATTTGATTTAAATTTTAAAAATATTAATAAAATATTTTTTTAAATTATGAATTCCTAATTCTAAATTTTAAATCTTAAAACTCTAAATTTTAAATTTTAAAATAAAAACTAACATATTAAACTAGCTAAAAAAATAAATGGTAAAAAAAAATCATTCGATAACACAATAAATTTTTTTTTTAATCATAATATTTTTAATCTGACAGGTCAAGGATTTATCTGTGATAACACAAACGGGGTCACTCAGATAAAGACGGTTAAAACGTCTTTTTTTAAAAATATTTTTCAGTAATTAAAATTTAACATATATAATCGATTAAATTATGTTATTTTTGTCAAAATTAGGCTAGACAAATTAATTTAACCGAAAAAATGGTTAATCAAATTTTTAATTGGTTTAAATTAATATTATTTTTTTTATAAAAAATGACTATAATATCTTTATTATAGAGAATGATTAAAATACTCTTATTATATATATATATTAATTTTAAAAATTCTAAATCCTAACCCTAAAATAGAAAAATAAAAGACTAAAATTTAGGATTCTCAAAATTAATATATAGTAGTAGAAGTATTTTAGTCATTTTCTATTTAGACAATGTGACGGTGGAAGAACCATCTTGTTTGATTGCCGCAGCAGCTTCATCTTTCAACACTCGCATCCTCTCATGAATCTCTCTTCCCTCATTTTCTCCCATCAAACTCTTCACCGCATTCGCAACTTCATCCTTCTCCACAACGCCACTCTCATCATCAACCTTTGGCCTTACTCTCATACCATCAGCAAGAATGGCAGCAATCATTCTCTGCTCAGAAAACAATGGCCATGCTATTATGGCAACGCCATGCACGATGCTCTCAACCGTAGAAAACCATCCACAGTGAGTGAGGAACCCACCGGTGGCTCTATGGCCAAGTACCTCCACCTGTGGGGCCCAATGGGAAACCACAAAGCCTTGACCTTTCGTTCTTTCCAAGAATCCAGATGGTAAGAAACTCAGAGGATCGTTATTACCAGATGACGAGTCTCTGAAATAGTTTGCACTTGGTTTCTCGTTCGTTTCTCTAAGAATGTTGATCGTATATTGGTTATTTTTATGGGATTGATATATATAATAAATTTATTGGGTAACACAACTAATTGATTGAATTGTGAAAAGAAGAGTACTAGGATCCAGCACTTTTGTTAAATTCTGGCCAGCACTTAACCATAAAAAAAATTGAATGATTCTACACCATTAGATACAATCTCACACAATTGAAAATAGGAAAACTATATAGAACCAAAAGGTTACCAGCCAAAAACTAAACAAAACCACATTAATTTATATTAATAATTAATTTTAAATTTTTTAAATTCAAAATTTAAAAAATTAAAAATTGATTAACTAAACCTAATTAAAACCTATAAAAACCTTCCTTTTCTCTCTCACATTAATCTACCCAACTCTAACAATCAATCACTCTCTCACCGGCAGACTCTCTCCGCCTCCCCACCGCAACCCACTCTTCCGATCGCTTTCGCTTCTAGTCGGAACTGTCTTTACCAGATCGGAAGCTTGTGAACCTTATGTTCGGACTTGGGTTCGAGTCTTGGAGTTTCCGCGCGTCAGTGCACGTGACTTCCCCCTCGGAGCCGGCGTCAACAGCGACAGGAACAGGCGCGTCGAGACCGAGTAGCTCCGGCATAAGCCTGAGGCCGATTGTGCTATCTAAGGAGGCGACGGAGGCCATCAATGATGAGTCGGTTTGTCCGAGGCCATTCAGTTTTGACTTTGAGCATCCAACATGCACTGAAGAGGAGCTCATATGGAGGGAATCTGTCAAGTTCAATCCAGATCCACCTTCTCACTAATTGATTTCTGTTACCACATAAATACTATCATCATCCTATGTAGATGATTTGTTAGGGACAACAAACTTCTCTTCCTTTGTAATCTTAGACTTAAATGTCACCAACCAGGTTATAAACAAAATTTCTCGTGGATGTTACAAGCATTTAAACAAAAATTTAAAAAAAACATTCATTTAATATGAAAAAAAAATATCCTAATATTTAACAAAAAAAATATCTAATTATATTTTAGCAAAAATAATTAAATATCTATAAAATTTTAAAAAAATATGAAATTTTTAAAGAAATAGAGGCATTCACATTTGCAATACAAAAAAATTCAAAAAATATATAAAAGAACATCCATTTAGTATGAAAAAAAAACATTCTAATACTTAGCAGAAAAAACATCCATATATATTAATTCGTAGAAATTTTGGATTTACCAAAAAAATTTTGGCTGGTTTTTGGCTAATACCCTTTTAGTTCCCTAGCATTGCTCTTGAAAATATTATTGATGGCTAATTGATGGCTAAAAACTATAAAATCTGCTGACCTCCTAGACTTTCTCTTGTGAAAATACATATTATTTTGATGATTTCAATTAATTGGGTAACACAAACAATCGATTGAATAAAAAAAATTCACATGTCTTGCAAAATTCAATCGTATCAATTTAAATTGATTGAATCTTGAAAAAATCAGACATTTAATCGATTATTTTATGCATACAATCGATTGATTTTTAAACAAATATGATTTCACAAACCTTACATAGGATCAAGGATAAAATTAAATTCTAATAAATTAAAATTGTCAAAATATTTATTACGATTAATAGAAGATCTAATTCGTTATTATTTTTATTTTTTATTTATATAAACATAATAGATAAATAATAAAATAATAATTTATAAAATAAAAAATAAATTTTATAATTAAATAATATATAAAAATTAATTTATAATTAAAATTAAATAAAAACTATTTAATAATTATTAAAAAATTTAAAAAATATATTTTATTATAATATCATTTAATAATCCAAACATTTTAAAGATCTTCGAATACTGTGCCTACTACAATACTACTTGGCCAAGTAGCCGTCTTCACGGCTTTAATGACCTTTTATTGTTTAACGTTACAAAATCATTCTATTTTAATTCTTTTATAGGATCCTAAGTTAGCTATTTTCTTAAACCATAAACCTTGTCCGTAATAGAATCATAAAGTCTAAACGGCTTTAATTAATTAAATTTCTTTTAATTAACTTGAGTTTATCAAATAACTATTTTTTTTATCTATTTAAATAAATATTAAAAATTTGAATCTTATTTTAAATATGTAATAATTTATTAATTAATAATAAATTTTTAAATAGAGTTTAAATTTATGACAGATTAATTTTTAATTTTAATAGATAATATAAGAGAATATATTCTCTACTTGTAACCTCTAAAAAATCATTTAAAAATTATTTTAAATTTGTCTAAAAATTTTTACCGAAAAAAATTATTTCTAGTAGTGCAAAAGAAAAAGAAAGTTAAAAAACACTTAATTCCTTTTGATTTTTGTTTATAAGTGTTTTTGCTCTTCTGAGTTTAAGAATTATCTGAACAAAATTGTAAAGAGTAGATTAGAGACACGATGTTGTCGACATCCTCCTATTTCGAGTTGCTAATTTTTCGAGTTCGTCATTCCTAATAGTGGGGTGTTCCTGAAAGGATTTCGACGCTCAAGTTAGCATGAGTCGCAAGAAGAACTAAGTTAAAGATCATACCTTAGTGCACATATTTGGAATAGTGCATATATTGTGAGGTTGTAATGTCATGAGCTTATCTCCTTACGTATTTTAGAGGCTATGAATTGTCTTTTAGGTTAAGTTGAACTAGGAGAATGAGTTGTTATTCTCATGAATCATTTGATACTCTATCGTGGTCTCATCATATGATTCTCTTAGGCCTTTATATAGTCAATATTTTAACGTTATCTTTTAATTATAATAGTAGAATGATGGTTACAATGCAACAATTAACCTCATAAAATTGAGTTATTAGACATTAGAATGAATTATGAGGAGTTAATTTCCTCTTTGTAACATATGCTTTGGAATTCGATATAATACTTAATTATCAAACCGATTCCTTAGAACTTCTTATACTCTTAAACCCGGTTCTTAGTATTGGGCTTATAGAAATATTCTAGACCGGATTCCCAAACTTGGTACATCTTTCTTTCAAGAAAGATTTTTCGAGTTTTAAATCTCAACCCAAGCATCTCATCCTTTAAGGTGAAGCTTTTTATTTTACTTACTTTTTTTTATAAAGTCTAAGACCATAACTTCTATCAATTGTAGGTTATCACCTCGATTTATGAGTTTGGGAGTTAATTTTTTTTTAATCAAAGTTGCATATTGTGATTCTAGGATCAAGAGTAAATGTTTTCAGTCCTTAAATGTTAATTTGATTTTTATTCGTTTTTCGATTTTTCGATTTTATCATGGTTTTTTCATTGTGAGTACCCAACTCGTAACTTGTAAGCTCGAGTATCCGAATTTTTTAGATTCCAACGAAGATATATCAAAATAAATTCAAGTTGTCAAAATCAATAGTAATTAAATTTACTATGGATGAAATAGTAACTCAATTATAAAAATTGAGTTTAAAATAAAAAAAATGATTTCTCTTAAAATTATTGCATAATAATTTTTTCATTTAAGTGCAATCTATCTAAATGGAAGTTTTTTCGATCTAAAGCAATTATTTGGACAATTGAATGATGAATTTTTCAAATTTAGATTAATTGACTCATGAATTTTTTCAATAAACAATTATTCAAAGATTATTCATTTATTTAATTTCTTCCACAAATTTTCATTGCTCTAAAATATTTTATAAAAATTTAAATAAAATAACTCATATATTTATGTGTCTAAATATGAGTGGTTTGACTTCAAAGAGCTTAATTAGGATTTTCAACATGAGAACAAGTTTTCGTCTTCCGACTTTATAAACTTCTATCTCTGGGTGTCAAGTTGTATTTTTGTAGTAAATTTGCAAAAAAAAAAAAATCGATTTCTTACCTCACAACTTTTATGTTGTTACTAATCATCCAAATCATTGACCATTTAATTGGTTTAACAATTATAAGCATTTGAAGCGTATAGTAATATGGTCACAAATTTAAATTTGTAAATATTTTCATCTCTTTGATAGAATTTTTGTATTATGTACTTTAATGCTTGTCTTTTTTGACCATGCATTTTTTTCTCTTTTTCCTACATTGTTCATCTTGTGAACATGTGTTGTGCTAAACTCATCTCGGGATAGAACTTAGAATGAAGGGAATGTGACAGAAGTGTTTTTGCTCTTTCGAGTTTAGGAGTTACCTGAACAAAATTGTAGAGAGTAGGTTGGAGACACGACGTTGCCGACATCCTCCTATTCCGAGTTGCTAATTCTCCGAGTTCGTCATTCCCAATGGTGGGGGTGTTCCTGCAAGGATTCCGACGCTCAAGTTAGCATGGGTCGCAAGAAGAACTAAGTTAGAGATCATACCTTAGTGCACATATTTGGAATAGTCATATATTGTGAGGTTGTGATATCACGAGCTCCTCTCCTTACGTACTTTAGAGGCTATGAATTGTCTTTTAGGTTAAGTTGAACTAGGAGAATGAGTTTTTATTCTCGTAAATCATTTGATACTATATCGTGGTCTCATCATATGATGCTATTAGGCCTTTATATAGCCAATATTGTAACATCATCCTTTAATAGTAGAATGATGGTTACAATATAACAATTAACCTCATAAAATTGAGTTATTAGACATTAGAATGAGTTATGAGGAGTTAATGTCCTCTTTGTAACATATGCTTTAGAATCCAATAGAATACTTAATTATCAAACCGATTCCTTAGAATTTCTTATACTCTTAAATCCGGTTCTTAGTATTGGACTTTGAAGGTTTCATAAGGTTTAGAGAATGGGGGTTAAATCTATGACATTCTTTAACTTTGATTTATTAAGCCTTGAACACAGAACTTGAAACTTGTTTTCTGTTAATCAACGCAACGGATAAATCAGGAGACAATTTAGTTTTGTCTCATAAAAACCAGAAAACAGAACTGAAGTAGAAAGGAAGAAGTTGACCTAGCCATATATCCTGCTTCAGTTGTCTTGTACAATGCAACTTACATTCAGTCTCCACCACAATTTTGGTGGAATTTTCACTATATTCTAAGTATTACATACACCAATTTCCTAGGACTCAATGTAATCATATCTGGGTATACAAGTTTCAACCTGAACTTGACTTGGTTATGCTAATACCTAGACTCACCACACTAAGTGCTTACCCAACTTAGTAAGGGATACCTCTCAGGTACATGACACAAGACAAAAATACAACCAATAGAAATTTGAAATCACTCTTGACTTTTCTCTCAAGTGTATCTCTCAGCCTTTTTCACTCTATGACTTTTTTTCAACGCCTCTCTTTCTTGTCTTTTACCTCTTAAAGAAAACTAAAAAATATATACATTAAAACAGAAATACAAAGCAGTAAAACATAAAAGAAATCGATGAATCACAGCTTTAACTCTATGCACTCAACCCAGCATCTGAACTCATAACCTTGTTCTTCATCTTGACAGAGTGCTCCTTTTAGTATAGGTGCAATGCTTCTAAGAATTCAAACTCAGTAGTGAGGATTCACTCTTAGCTCTCTTTCTCGGGTTCTCTCTCCTTGAGCTCTAATCAGATTCAACTTTTCTTTCGTACCTTAGTGAGAGCCAATGTTGGGGTTCCTCTAGAGTCAACTTTTTGAATCTTGGGCTTTTAGAAATCATCCATTCTCTTTCTTAAATCAACCCCTAAATTAGGAATTTCAAATCTGATTCATTTGCTTGACCGAGGAGTGCATTTTAGCAGATATGAGTTTGCTCAGTGAAACTCCCAAATCCAAACCCTTGAAAATGTGCTTTGGATCCAAGTAATAACTTTAACCGTCGATTCACAGCAGAGATTATCAACCACCATTTTCTTCATCTTTCTAAAAGTGGTGTTGCAGAGAGTAGGAGAAGAAGTGAAGAAATCAATTTGCATGCAAATAAAAATAAATCACCTTTAACTTCTGACTTAGCTTAACATGCCTTTGATTAATGTGATTGGACTTTGCTTTCTTAGTTAACCTTTCTCTTTCTTTCTTCTCTGATGTGTGAACTTTGATTGTGAAGCTCTCTTTCTCTTTCTCGTGTTTACCTGAAGAAGCACAATGCTGAGACTCAGCTTTGGGGTTACCTTTCTCTTTGGGATGCATTGGGCTTAGTTGGTGGATCACCTTTTATTCAACCCACTTGATTTCTTTGTTTCCTTCCTATGGGCTTTGTTCGTGAATCAATTAATCTTCGGCAGCCTTTATTTCTTTGTTTTCAATTTGTTGGGCTGCTGCAAATTTTGCTTTTGGACCTGCATCATTAAATAAAGCAATCAAAACTAATTGGGTGTTTAACCCAATAAATCAATGTTTGTCATCATCATTAAATTAATTATATTCTTAACTCAACAGACTTATAGAAATATTCTAGAACAGACTCTGAAATTTGGTATGTCTTTCTTTCAAGAAAGATTTTTCGAATTTTAGATCTCAACCCAAGCATCTCATACTTTTTATTTTGCTAACTTTTTTTTTATAAAGTTTGAACTCTGATCATAACTTCTATCAATCGTAGGTTATCACCTCGATTTATAAGTTTGAAGTTAGATTTTTTTTTAAATCAAAGTTGCATATTGTGATTCTAAGATCAAGAGTCAATATTTTCATTTCTTGAATGTCAAATTGATTTTTCTTCGTTTTTTGATTTTTCGATTTCATCATGAATTTTTCATTGTAGGTACTCCCAACTTGTAACTTGTAAGCTTGAGCGTTCGAGTTTTTGATATTCCAACGAAGATATATTAAAATAAATTCAAGTTGTCAGAATCAATAGTAATTAAATTTACTATGGATGAAATCAAACTCAATTATGAAAGTATTGAGTTTAAAATAAAAAAAAATTATTTCTCTTAAAACAATTGCATAGTGAATTTTTTATTTAAGTGAATCTATCTAAATGAAATTTTTTTCAATTTAAAGCAATTATTTTAATAATTGAATAATTTGAATGATAGGTTTTTCTAATTTAGATTAGTTAACTCATAAATTTTTTTAATAAATAATTATTCAAAGATTATTCCTTTATTTAATTTCTTCCACAGGTTTTCATATTTTTTTTAAAATAATAATATGCTCTAAAATATTTTATAAAAATTTAAATAAAATAACTCATATTTTTATGTGTCTAAGTATGAATGTGGTTTGCCTTCAAGGAGCTTAATTAGGATGTTCAACATAAGAACAAGTTTTCATCTTTCGGCTTTATAAATTTCGATCTCTGAGTGTCAAGTTATATTTTTGTAGTAAATTTACAAATTTTTTTTTTCGATTTCTTACTTCACAACTTTTATGTTGTTATTAAGCCTCCAAATCATTGACCATTTAATTGGTTTAACAATTATAAGCATTTGAAGCATATAGTGATATGGTCACAAATTTAAATTTGTAAACATTTCCATCTCTTTGATGGAATTTTTGTATTATGTGCTTTAATACTTGTCTTTTCTGCCATGCATTTTTTGTTATTTTTCCTACATTATTCATCTTGTGAACATGTGTTGTACTGAACTCATCTCGGGGTAGAACTTAAAACGAAGGGAATGTGACAAGCGACATGTTTCCACAAATGGCGCCATTATTCAGAAGTATTTTTGCTCTTCCAAATTTAGGAGTTACCTGAACAAAATTGTAGAGAATAGGTTGGAGACACAATATTGTCGACATCCTCCTATTTCGAGTTGCTAATTCTCCGAGTTTGTCATTCTCAATGGTGGGGTGTTCCTGCAAGGATTTCGACGCTCAAGTTAGCATGAGTCACAAGAATAACTAAGTTAGAGATCATATGTTAGTGCACGTATTTGGAATAATGCATATATTTTGAGCTTGTGGTGTCATGAACTCCTCTCCTTATCTCTTTTAGAGGCTGTGAATTACCTTTTAAATTAAGTTGAACTAAGAGAATAAGTTGTTATTCTCATGAATCATTTAATATTTTATTGTGATATCGTCATATGATGTTTTTAGATCTTTATATAGTTAATATTGTAATATTCTCTTTTAACAATAGAATTATAATTACAATGTAACCATTAACCTCATAAAATTTAGTTATTAGAAATTAGAATGAGTTATGAAGAGTTAATATCCTCTTTATAACATATGCTCTAAATTCTAAAAGAAAACTTAATTATCAAACCAATTTTTTAAAATTTCTTATATTTTTAAATCTAATTTTTAGTATTAGACTTATAAAAATATTCTAAAACAATTTTATCGCTTAAAGTATTTTTATTTTCGGGTAATTCACATAAATAAACTAACATTAATCCAATATTATGTATATCACCCAAAATAAAAAACGTAACGTGAATCATCCCAATCATACCTCTATGCAAATCGATACAGATAGGCTAGATTTAGCTCTCACTACAAGAGAAGAGAGCTATTTTAACACTGTCTTTTTTAACAGTCATAATTAAGTGTAAAAATTAATATATATTTTTGACAAATATCGCAAATGTCAAATTTTCTATATTTTCTTGATGAATAATTTGACCGTAGAAAATTACTTCTCAATTTTGACACATTTGTTTTCAATTTACTCCACTGTTCCTCTTCTTCTTTGGGCTCTGTCAATTTTGGCATCACACTGCTCTCAGTTTGGGATCATATTACTCATTTTTTATCTTCAAAATCTCAGTTTATTCTTCGATTTCAAGATCTCATCTCATTCTTTGTTGAAAATTTTTGTTGAAAATTTTTTATGGTCAATAAGTGTCAAAATAAATAGTATTTTTGACGGTTAATAAGTATTATATAGAAAATATATTCTCAAATTTTTCTAACAAATTATTTTTTGACCGCCAATATTTATCAAAATAAGATTTAAACTTTTTTCACAATTACTTATATGTTAAAAATACTATTTTTGGCAAAACTTTTATTAACAAATTTTCATAATTAAAATAGTGTCAAAATTTATTTTTTTGACAAATTTTAGTTCTTTTTTTACACATATAACCCTAAAAAATAATCTATATTGTTGTAGTGTCTCTATATAAATCAAAACAGTCTGATTCAATTTATACATATTTGCATGTTGTCATAGTAAATCTAATCAGGTTGTTTCGATTTATACATACATGCATGCTGCCCTAGTAAATCTAATCAGTCTGTTTAGATTTACTATGATAGTATACATGCATGCATAAATTGAAAGAGTCTGATTAGATTTACGTTTCGATTTTCAATTTGTAATTTAAGAAAAATAATTAATATATTATATCAATAAAATTATCATAATTTATAAAATTAAGTATAAAAAATATTTCTTTAAAATATTGATACACTATATATACACATACATTAGAATTTTTTAAATAAATATGTTATTTATGAATATAGGTCATTGTAGCATATTTATCAATTTTTATTTTTTTACATATTCCATTTACCGTGTAAATAAATTAAGATTGCTTATATCTCGTTTATACGGTAAATGAGATAAGATACGATTTTATTTGGCATTATCTCGTTTGCAAACGAGATAATAGAATTTTTAAAAAATACACATAACAAGATAAATTCATAGTTATCTTATTTAGGAAATGGATTCTCTCCATTTTTTTTTACTTGAGAGAATAAAGTGTGATCTCTGACCTTTAATTCTATAAGTGGGACCAGAAATTAATAAGAGAGAACAATGAATGGTGAGATCAAACACTGGACACTATCTAGTTTTTTTTTTTTACCGGAGAGGATCCACTCTCATCTTATTTATACTGTAAACGAGATATATTAAGTTATAAATATAAAAATATAATTTTTGAACATAATAAAATAATATTAATAATTTAATTTAGACCAATTTAAAAAATAAAAATTGATATATTTTGTTACTATTTAGATCAACTTTAATTAAATTATATCTCATCTATATTTTAAATTTTAAATGAATGACTTTTTCATATTTATTTATACTGATCTATTTAAAATAGATAGTTTCAAATAACAGTAGAGATAGACTGCATCAATATTTTAAAAAAATAATTTTTATACTTAATTTCATAAATTATGATAATTTTGTTGATATAATATTTTAATTATTTTTTTCAAATTACAAATTAGAAATCGAAACGTAAATCTAATCAGACTGTTTTACTAGGATAGTATGCATGCATGTATAAATCGAAACAACCTTATTAAATTTACTATCACAACATGCAAATGTGTATAAATCGAACCAGTTTCAATTTATATAAAAAATTAAATTTAATTTATCTGTTTCGATTTACATAAAAATGTGATTAAGATCAAGATGATTCACGTTATATTTTTTATTTTAGATGATATATGTAATATTAAATAAATATTAATTTATTTATGTAAATTACCCTTTATTTTCTAAAGATAGTTGGCTAATTGTGTGGTCCTCGATTGCCATTAAAAGCTGCTTTGCCGAATGATTCATCATTTATGACTCATGAGTCATGAGGTAGTTGATTTTGTGGACCTAGCTTTCTATTTACTGGCGCGAAGTTTAAGACTGGAAATGGTGGTAGTCTATAACTAACGGTGCATTTTATGATGTCTAAATTTTAGTTATAGAATTTAAAAATAAAAAAGATAATCTCATTTTTTTATATTTATTTTTAGGTAATTTAGACACAAAAATTATAGATACTAAAATTTTTTCATAATTATAAAATGCATTATGCCCAATTTGTCAGTGGTGTGTGAAGGCGTTTTTTTAATATGAAAGTAAAAATAGTGATATATCATAATATTATAATTTTTAATATTTTTTAAAATTATAAAAAGTACACAAATTGAAGGGTCTGATTTTTGTATCTCAAATTTTTTAATTTTTTTAACATAAATCAGACAATCCAATTTTTGTATCTCTATAAATCAGTCTGTCTTTAAACATAATACTTCAACAATTTATATTTTAAAAATACTATTACCATTCTAATATCAAAAACAAAAAATTCTAAGTGACTCAAATTCACAACCTCTTAATTAAATATGAAAGACTATGCCATTTGAACTATAACTCATTGGCATTAGAAGTTATTAAACAAATAGTTTTTTTTATATTTCTAATGTATTGAATACAAAAAAAAAATTAGAAGTTTTAGATTATTAAGACTTAAGATAAAAGATAGCTAAATGCTAATTTTATATCTAACGTGTAGTTAATATAATAAAATTGAAATTGTTGATTATATATTAGGAGAAAAAAAATTATCAACCATTTCCTTTTTCTGTTCCTGCTCCATGTTATAAGTACTTTTGGCTGGTTAAATAACTTTTCCTCTATATTTAATGGCTAATTTGAATAAGTTTATAAGTATTTTTTTAATTTTTAAATTATAAAAAATTATAATATTAATATTTAGTATAATTTTTAAAATTAAATTATAATTTTTTAAAAAATTATTTAAATATTTATAAAAAATTAAAAAAATTTATAATAAAAAATTTTTTATTAATATTTTTTTAAAATAAATATTTTTAATATTAAAAAATTAAACACAAAATAATTAATTTATAAATTATTTTTAATATAATTATATATTATTTAAATTTTTTTTAAAAAAGTTTAATTAAATTATTTATTAAAACTAGACCTTTTGCAAATGGCCACATAGGAGAGAGAGGGGATAGGGCAGTAAAGGTCAAACAAATGGTATGGATTCCGAAGTTATTAGAGTGTATTTGATTTATATTTTTGTTTATTATAAGTACTTTTTGGTTGGTTAAATAATTTTTTCTTTAATTGTAAGAGTCAGTTTAGATAGGTTTATAAATAATTTTTTTAATTTATAAAAAGTTATAATATTAATATTTAATAAAATTAAATTGTGATTTTTAAAAATTATTTATAATATAGGATATAATTTTTTTGCTTAAATCTTTTAAAACAAATTAAAGATAAATGTTATCTATATTTTTTTGTTGACTAAGAAAAAAGTTATCTCTATTATTTTAATCATTATATTTGTATTTCGAATATTTTAAAAGTAATTCGACATATTCTATCTTGTACTCTATACAAAAAATGTTAATAAAAAAGGTATATTTTTTCATATTCTAATTTTTTTTTGTAATTTAATAGATAAAAACTTAGCCTACATAAACGTAAAAATACAATAAATGATGAAAAGTAAGAAAAATCTATAATATCTTTTATTTTAATTTTATAGAATGAACGGTATACTATTATTAAATTATTTTAAAAAATTTAAAATACAAATAATCAAATAGGATAAAAAATAATATTAAGAAGAACATTATTACTTTTCTAGAAAAAATACTTTATCCTTGTCTAGCTTGTTATGCATGTGTGAGAGAAATACTTATTACACCATTAATATATGCGTGGACTAAAGATTTATACTTCACTCTTGTATTCAAACTTCTAAATGGAATAATATTAAAAAGGATAATCTAAAATTATTTAATTTAATTTAATATTTATAATTTTATGTATAATTATGTATTTATTATATTTAATATTATATATTTATTTTAGTTTGATAATAATTAATAAATATAAATAATAAAAAAAATTATAGCTACCTATATTTTTCAAACTCTGACACTAACAAATTTTGTTTGGTGTTAGACACTAACAAATTTTTGAGACATTAAAAAGTTGCCTAGAGATTTAGGACAGGACGAACGCAATTGAAAGCGCGCCAATTGGATTTTTATAGCTCTAGAAAATTTATTTTGAGTGCAGGAGGGTCAGAATCCAACAGTGTCTGCATTCCTTTTTCAGCCTCTGAATCAGATTTTTGTTCAGTTTCCTCAATTTCAGCCAGAAAATACCTGAAATCACAAAAAAACACACAAACTCGTAGCAAAATCCAAAAATGTGATTTTTGAATAAAAACTAATAAAAATATAATAAAAAGTAATTAAATCATACTAAAAACTATGTAAAAATAATGCCAAAAAAAGTATAAATTATCCGTTCATCACTATATATATATATATATTACTGTTGATTAGGTGAAGCATAGATAAATAGGAATTTCAAAGCAATGTAACTCATTATGTTGACAAGAGTTGGCTGTTGAAAACAATAGTATCTTGTGTAATTACTAAAAATAAATCACTAAATTAATTATTTATATAAAATACTATTGAAATAATAAAAAAATTAATCATATTAACTAACTTTAAGATTTAGAGTTTAATTAAAATTTATAATTTAAAATGTATAATTAAGAATTTATGAATTTAGGATCTACATACTATAATAACACTAGAGTACCAAATTTTTTTGATTAATTTAAAATTATTTTATTTATCTTAAATTTTATATTTTAATTATAAATTTTTAATTCTAAATTTTAAATCTTTAAAAAAAATTTTAGAATTAAAAAAATTGACTAATATAAACAAATTAAAAATTAATTTTTTATATTTTTTTAAAAAATAATTAAGAAGATGAATTTAGATTAACACTCTTCTGTTATGTGATTCTAAAATAATTAAATAATCTCATAACCCCATGGTTAGGAATTTAAGATAGTAACAAGAGTGATGTAAGCGGAATAACAAAATTTAACATATGAGAGAGATTAGTATGGACTGCATGGTTCGACTCAAAACATAAAAAAAAAAAAAACAACAAACAAATATTCCATTGCCCTCATACTTTTCCATTCTAAAACTCTAATTAAAGAGTTCTTGCACCCAATGATTCTCTAAATCCATCTTGATTTTGAAACATCAAACCTTAAGCCTTTGTATAGGTATCAATAAAGCCATACATGAATATAAATATACAAGTTGTATTCTTACAAATTTCTAATATGAATACAATCAAGTTACTAAACATAGATGAATACACAAACTCAAACCCCCAAACATACATGGATATGAATACAAAATTTTAACCTTTTGCATTCACATATAAAATCATCATGCATGTTTAAACTTAACCATTTGATCACACTTCGAACAAATTTAATCAATAATTTTTTTCTAAAATTCTATCAATGTATGTAACCACAGTTTGATCATCATGCATCCAAAATTGATTTTGATTTTCTTCACACCCGTATCATTTTCCAATTAATTTTTTAAATATAAAAGTAAGAGAGAAGAGAGATCCACCAGATCAAAGTAGTACTATGTACTCTTTGTTTTAATGTGTTTTCATTTAATAACCATAAATGCTTCCATAAAGTATGAAAACAAAGAAAGACAGATACGTCTCTACCCTTTCCGTATTATATTCAGTGGATTATTATTCTCCTGTATTCTGTTCCAAGTTAAGGAAAGTTTCCTTCCGTTATCATAATCCATGGAAGAAGAAAAAGAGAAACCACCAACACCACACATAGTTCTAGTTTCAATCCCTGCACTTTCTCACCAAATCTCAATCCTTGAATTTGCAAAAAGACTCCTTAATCTCCACAAAGAACATTGCTTCCATGTCACATGCATCATTCCTACTCTTCCCTCACAAAACAACAATGCCTCCAAACCCTTTTTCTTTGATTCTCTCCCTCCAAACGTTCACTGCATCTTCCTTCCACCGGTCAACTTCGATGATCTCAGAAACGACCCATCAATCTCCCTTGAAGCTCAGATTTCGCTTGCAGTCTCTCGATCCATGCCATCCATACGCGAAGCCTTGAACACACTCATCACCACCACCACCAACAACAACAAAAACAGCCTTGTTGCTTTGGTGGTTGATGCCATAGCACACGAGGTACTGCATCTAAGTAAGGACCTCGAACTCAAACTCAAACCCTTGTCCTACATATACTTTGCTTGCTCTGCCATGTTGCTATCTCTGTGCCTTCACTCACCAAATCTTGATCAAATAGTTCCTTGTGAGTTTAGGGATTACCCGAACCTTATTCAAATTCCTGGTTGCATCTCTGTTCATGGCAAAAATCTTCCTAACAGTGTTCAAGATAGGTCTAGCTTGGCATACAAGTTGTATCTTCAAAGGTGTAAGGACTACTTTCTCGCTGATGGGATCTTGGTGAATAGCTTCATGGAAATGGAAGAAGGAGCATTCAAAGCATTATTGTCACAATCACAAGAAGAAGCTAACCCTCCTGTGTATGGAATTGGACCCATTACACAAACTAGTGGCCATCATCAAACAAACAATAATGGGTGGGAATGTTTGAAATGGTTGGATAATCAACCATCAAACTCGGTTCTTTATGTTTCTTTTGGGAGTGGTGGAACACTCTCACAAGAACAGATCAAAGAGCTTGCTTTGGGTTTGGAACTTAGCGGCCATAGATTCTTGTGGGTTAATGTGAGAGAACCTAATGATAAGGCATATGCTAGTTACCTAAGTAACGAGGGTGCTGACCCTTTGAGTTTCTTGCCAGAAGGGTTCATAGAGAGAACAAAGGAGAAAGGTTTGATTCTAGGAAGCTGGGCACCTCAGATTGAAGTTCTTGGTCATGGTTCAGTTGGTGCATTCTTGAGTCACTGCGGATGGAACTCGGTTCTTGAGAGTGTGGTGAAGGGAGTGCCAATGATAGCGTGGCCTCTCTTTGCTGAACAGAGAACCAATGCTGCTATGGTTACTGATGCACTCAGAGTTGCTCTCAAGCCAAATAATGATGATGATAATAAAAATAATAATAATGATTGTGTGGTCCTAAAAGAGGAGATAGCTGATCTTGTAAAGAGGCTCATGCAGGGTTCAGAAGGAGAAGAAATTAGAAGGAGAATGGAGAAACTGAAAGAAGCTGCTGCTTGTGCTATCATGGAACATGGATCTTCCACAATCACACTCTCAAAGTTGGCACTCATTTGGAAGAGCATGTCAAATTAAGATGTATTTGATTTATATTTTTATTTTTATTTTTATTTTTAGTATTTTTTATATTTTAAATTTTAAATTTTTTATTTTTTTATAAAATTTTAAATACAGAAAATACTGAAAATAAAAATATAAACTAAAACCAAATGCTGTCTTGGCCTTTTATTTGTTTCTTCTCCTCTTATATATGTACTGTATTTTGTTTTGGTGTGTTATCTTTTCACTTGAATAAAATAAAATAATAAAATAAATTTATATAAATCTTTTCAGGTAAGTGGATGTTATTATTTATTTATAAATGGTAGAGATTTAGTGTGTTGTTGGATTAATATTGGTAAACAGAAATTTGTATAAAATTGATTTTGATTAAGAGTGAATTGATATTAATGTAGTTTATGTTTGGTAATTTTTATTTAAGATGGATTATAGTAAACTAAATATTATTTGGATTACATTATTCAAAATATTTTTTAGATGAAAAATTACAAAAAAAAGATATAAATTTAAATAATTATTTTATGTTATCTTATATATTTTTTTAGATATTTAAATAAATTTTAATATTTTTTTAGTACTCTCAGTATTCTTTAGTATTTTGATAAGATTAATAGAATTATAAAATAAAATAAATATTCTATACAAAAAAAATAACAATAACAATAAAAAACTCGTATAAACAAAAAAATAATAAAAGTTTTATAAAAAATAATAACCATAAGAGAATATTAAAAAAATATTATAAAAAAATAATAAATATATAAATAATGAAGGACATGGTTGGTGCATAGAAAATAAATTTTAGTCCAACGTGAAAAATAAATACAAAAATTAGAAGTTATACTTTTTTTGTAAACATGGGTGGAAGGTAAAAATCATTTTTGCATTTAAGAAGATAAAAAAATTGCCAAACAAAAAATAAAGCGTTCAAGAGACTCAAGTGCGCACTTCTCTCCTCTGCAATACAAAATTAAACACACTCTTACTCATAAATTTAACATTATATTTTAACACATGAATTGTAACATGGTTATGGACTTTTAAATTTGTACATAAAATCCACTAGTTTAGCATAATTTATATAGAGACAAATTAAACATTCAATAACTTGTCATGATTTATGTATAAATAATTAGATGCTTGACCCATCAAATTTTGTAGAATAAAAAACAAAGAGGACATAAAAAATATGTTATAAATAACAATTTCATATACAACAAAAAATTCATATATATATATATATATATATATATATATATATATATATATATATATATTAGAAATATTCAAAAAGGTTGAGGTAACTGTTCCTCTTTTTGATGTTATTCAACAGGTACCTAAATATGTAAAGTTTTTAAAATATTTATATATACATAAAGACAAAATTAATGAATTAGAAACTATTCCTTTAGGTAGTTCCATATCTGCTTTAATGGGAGGATTACCTGAGAAGTGTAGTGACCCAGTCCTTATTAGTTGTACTATTGGTGGAGTAGTAATTTATGATTGCATGTGTGATTTAGGAGCATGTGTCAGTATAATGCCTTTGTCTATATATGATATTTTGAGGCTCTCTCCCTTAAAAAGGTCGGCAATATGTATATATATATATAACCCTAATGTTACATTTTAAGGCAAAATTAATAGAAAAAGTATTATAATTACTCGCAAACTAGTATTTGAAACATATTATACTTTGTCTAATTAATTTTTTAAATATGTATGACTACACTTGTAAAATAAAAAAAAATATGTTAATTAAATCTTTGATGAATAGGTTTTTTTATATTAGTTGCTAATTAAAGTTTTTACAAATAAACAATTAGAATTTGAACATTATTATTCTTAGTCATATTGCATTAATATTTTGGTTAATTTTGTGTTTAAAAAGGTTAGACTCACAATTTATTAGGGTTTATTTAAATTACATAGCATCTAGAACCAAATCTCTCATAAGAACTAATATATTTGCCTTGTGTTTGTGTATCTCCTTTTTTTTGTTAAAATTAGGAATACTATGATTAGGAAAATTTTATACCATTATTTTTTTCAAATAAATATTATAAAAAAATTATCATCGGGAAAATATTTATGATTTTTAGAAGGGAATCGAAAAGATGTAGTCAGAAGTTTTTGTCTATAAATTCATCAAAGTATATTATGTTTGTTTAACTTTTTAATTGTTTTACAAGTGTAGTCATACATATTTGAGAAATTAATTATAAGACAAAATACAAGATGTTTCAAATACTTAGTTTGCGATTAACTGTAATATTTTATTTTTTTATTAATTTTGTCTAAAATACAATATTAGGGTCATAAGTTTTATATATCTTTTTGAATGAAATGCATACATTATTATGATTGTTTTATTAGAGATTTTACTCCATCAATTTAAACTTTGTGTATTATTGTTTGATGTTTTCTTATTTTAAGTTTATAAATATTATTCATAACTTATATTTCTTCATCTTTTGTTTGATTGTTGCTCAACAAAATTCAATATGTTAAGCACTAAATTGGTTATTGTACATAAATCACACTAGGATATTAAATATTTGTCTCTCTGTAAAAATAATGTGTGTTGGATTTGTGAGTAAATACTTTTGTAAAATATTATTAATAAATCGTAACAGAATAGCACAATTCATACAAATAGTAATAAATTTCAGTTTAAACCTCTAATAAGTATAGATTTTCTATTTTATTTTATTTACGTCCAGAAGTATTGTATGTGTGAACGTTTTGGCTTTTTATATCTTTTTATTTATCTATTTAGTATAAAAATATTTTTTTGACAAAATATAATATGGTTCTACAATGAGAATGTGACCCAAAGAGATTTGTGTTTGTGAAATTTGGTTTTATTTATAAAACATAAAGTGAGAATTAAATTTGACTAATTCATTGACCAACTATATCATTTTATTTAAAAAATATATATTTTTGTTTTTAGATTGGTCTTTCTAAAATATAATATTTATTGCATAGGACCACACCGTCCCACCACCATCTTTAACGGTGCTTTGAAAACATCGTTCAATTATTGCTCTCTTCTTCCCAAGTAAACATTAAGTCGGTGGATGTTATAATAGTTTTGTATTATTTAAAATCTTACAATTTTTTTATATTATTAATATTATAATATGTATTATTGGTGTAATATTTTAAAGAATATTTTATTAATGAAGCTTTTAATATATATTAATAAGATTATTAAATAATTAATGTTTTTTTTGTAAAACTACAAATACATTAATTATAACTTCTAAAATATATTTTTCATAAAATAGTAATTATGATTATTATTGAAATTTTTTGTGAAGACTTATTATTTAAAATTTATCATGTTCTATTGATATATAAGTTATTAAAATTATTAAATTCATTTATAAATTCTAATTAATTAATAATTTTAAATTTATTTATTTTAATTATTTATTTGATATTATAATTTATTTCATAAAACTTGTCCTATATATTTTTTTTTCATCTATAGTATCATAATTTTAAAAATTAACTATATTATAACAGAAGTTTAATTAAGATTAGGTAAAAATTATATAAATTTTTAATAAATTTTTAAAATTAAAGTTAAATTCATAAATATTTTTAAGTAATTAATGGCATAGAATTTTTTTTCCTTCTAATACGCTTACACAAAATAAATGGTATTTTGATCTTTTTATTTTAATACATTTAAATAATATTAATACTAAACGAATTTTTTGTCTTTTTAATTAAATAAATTTTAAATTAAAATTAAATAATTTCAATCTTAAAGGATATTTTTTAGTACTTTAAAATTAATACTAAATATATGTTTTAATTTTTTAAACTTTTTATTTTTGTTTCAATTATAATGTTATAATAGTTTTTTTAATGTTATAATAGTCTAATATGAGTACTCATATTATAAACTCAAACTGACCCAAAGTAAAATATTAATCTTAGTTCAAGGAGTATAGAATTGTGTCCCCATTAGGTCATGCCCCATCAACTTATATTATAAACTACCTAGCATTATTATTACTTTATACATATCTCTATTTGTACCGGGGACCATCAAAACCAAACCCTGTCTCTAAGTCATTATGTATCTAATAATAATACTTCCTTAATGCCAAATCCAAATAAATAGTTTCCCCCATGGTACTACCATCAAGTTAACATCAATAAGTGGTACATGTAACTCGTTGTTTCACTCTCTTGCATTGGAGATAGATAAAAATGGAGGTAAATCACAGTCTAATTAATGTTTATAAATGATTTATAATATGAATAATGTTATATGGATCTCATAAAATCATTAAATCAGTCTTATAAAATATTATAAGCATTTCAGTTTAAATGGTAATTTCATTGGATTATAAAAAATTAAACAGTTTAATAATGATTATAAAAACAATAATATTAGAAAAATAATAATTTAAAATTATTCTATTTAATTCAAAATTTGTCTATTGTGTCCTAATTTCTAAAAATACATGTTAAGATTATAAAATAAAATTTTTTTATTAAAAATATGAAAAAATTAAGTTTTTAATATATTTATTTTATATTTATTAAATAAAAATATTTAAAATTTTTTATTAATGATAAGTTTATCACGTATTCTTAAAATATAATTAGCTAAATTTATTAATTTAATATTTATAATTTTATATATATAACATCAAAATTATATATTTATTATATCTAATAATATTATACATTTATTTCAGAGACAACTTTAAATTTATTTTGACTTATTTTTTTAACACTCAAAATTTCGTAAACAATATCATTTTGGTTAGCTAGTTAAGTTAGTTTCGGTTAGAGTCAGGTAGGTGTTAAGCTTGGTTAATTATATATATGAGTTGTTTATATGAAAATATGAGAATATAATTATCATAGTTGGTTTAAATTTATTGGTCAAGATTAAATCTATTTAAAAGCTAAAATTAAAATTACTATTTTCTCTATTTCTCTGCTAAAAGCGGAGTTTTTTCTCACATTTTTTTTTATATTTGGATACCAAAAATTAAATTCTTAATTTTTTAACAACTTTTTGTGTTACGTTATTCCCTTCACTACTAGGTTAGTCATTGTCATCGCTCTTTCTTGTGCTTATTATGGTCGTCGTTGCTACTATTGATACTGATTGATGATTCCAGTTCGATCCTCTTAAATTAGAGACTACATTCCCAACCTTGGCTAATAGTTCATGAATTCTCGCCTAGAAAAATTGGCGACGATAGTAAAATAAAACTTGCAAATATAATTCTCGTCATTGTCTATCATAAACGAGTTGTACTTCACCCCATCACGAATATATATCAGAAATCAGAATTTTATTAAATAACTTCTCTATCTATTTCATCCCATGAAGTCCCAGTTTCTATAGTATGATATTCTGAAAATCAATAAAACTCATAAAATGTTTGATAAAGACACTCAACAAATCTTTATTAGTAAATTTTATTTTTGCTCACGTTTTTTTCTTAATCGTTTACTTTTGTAGTGTACTAGACCTAAAAAACTATCTTTATTAATCATTGTGAATTTACCTTTATTGAACACTCCACGTTCTGATCCTATTTATATAGCACACGCTCCTTAGTAAATCGAATTAAATCAATTCGATTTAATCAAATGCATGCCTATGTTAATAAATCGAAACAAATTATTTCGATTTAGAATATGTTATGGGCCTCCATAATAAATCGAATCATATTGATTTGAATTATATAAATACAACGTAAATCAAATCGTATTAATTTGAATTACGTGAATGCAACGTAAATCAAATTATATTGCTTCGATTTATGTCAAAATAAGATAAATTAAATTATATTAATTCGATTTATATGAATGGAAGGTAAATTGAATTAGATCATTTTAGGACTTTTGCATAATCTTTTTATATTTAGGATATTCATGTAAATTAAAAATTTTAATGATTTATTTATGTGATTTTCCATAGACAAAACGTGCATTTCTTTAAAAAAAAAAAAGATTTCAGTTAAATTTGTGGCTTTTCATTTGCCATGACGCATAGATAAAAATAACAAAAATATTATTTACACATTTAAATTAATTATTAAAATTAATTATTATATATTTTTATATAAATATATATAATTTAATTTATTTTTATTGTGTATTTTGTATTTTATATTTTTAATATACATTTTATTACAATAAATAATTTTAATTATTAATTTTGATGAGTATAAATATATAGTTGCAACAATAAAAGAGAACCACGAAAAGTAACGGATTTTCCAAATGCAACGTGTCATTTAGCGGATATTAATTAGAGATGTAATGGCAAGTTTTGATGTTGATTAGTGATATATGTACAATTTTTTTTTTTACTTAAATATTAGAAAAATAAAAAAATATATAATTTTATTTTATTTGATATTTATTAATTATTATGATAATTAATAAATATATTAATTATTATGATAATTAATAAATATTAAATAAAATAAATTTAAATTATTTTGGTTAATTTTTTATTTTTCAAATATTATTATTTTTTATATCATTTTTATACATTATTTGTTTTTAATATTAAAAGAGACGTATATATGTTTCACTATTAAATATTATTTTTACACAAAATATGTCTTTTTCATAAAATATAAAAATACAAAAAATATTAGGTAGATAAATATTTTTATAATTAAGTTTACAGTGGAATTTTATTATACTTTAATGAATATTTTAATATATTTCAATTTTTTATCTTATTTAGAGCATCAATTTACACACATCTGTTGAATAGTTTTTGTTATGACAATAGATTATTAGATTAATTTAGTTAAATTTAATTATTAAAAAAATTTAGTTATGTAACATCATTAAAAAAAATTAAAGACTAATAATTTTAATTTATATTAATTAATATTTTTAATAAGCAATTTAACATTTTAATCTAACGGTCTAATATTTTTTTAAAATATTATTAATTAATTATTGAACAAAAATAATAAATTACAATGACTTTATAACAGTGATAAAAAAATTACTACTTTTATGGTATCAACCAAATTCAAGTGTTTCTAGAAACAAAATTATGAACCTAACCCAATTAAAGTTTAGAATGTATATATAGACAGAGAGACACACATGGGTATATAGACAGAGAGACACACATGGGTCTGTTGTCTATGAAAAACATAAATACTTCAACGGAAATGTTTGGTAACCAAAGAAAATCGGCTAAAAACAGTCATAAATTATCTTATTTAACATTCATTAATTATTGCGACAATTAATGAATGATAAATAAAGCAAGTTCTGGCTGTTTTTTTGTCTTCCTAGCATTACCCATAGTCCCATACTTGAAATGTTAATTTGGGTTTCGACATGAGGTCCAAACTTCTTGTAGAGTAGCGTCCGATTTGTTCCAATGTTGAAGTGTCGTCGTCCGAATTTCTCGTGAGAAGGTAGGAGTGGTATCTGTAAGAGATTCCGATACTTAAATTAGTAAGGGATTTAGGTAGGTTTTAATAGATTATAACATGAATATACCTGAAGAGTGTCGGTGTATTTATAGTAGAGGTGATAACTACTTTTGTTGGAGTAGTTCCACCTTTATTAGTGAATATCTGTTCCTTTTATCTTGAGAATTTGTTAAAATTTATCTTTTAAGAAGATAAAAATAGTAGAAGATATTCGGAGAGACAGTTACTTGTAAGCGTTTATCCGAATTTCTTTCACCGTGTGCGACCTCTTTAAAGAGATCGGGTACGTGGTAAAACTATAAAAGTCATCTTTTATAAAAAAAAAAGCGGGTACGTGGTAAAATCCGCTAAAAAAGGCGGGTCGGGATAGGATTTGGAGCCGCCAAATTAAAAAATCTGCCAAATTCGCATCGCCAAATTGACGGGTTTTGGCGGGCCGGTCTGCCGAGCTTGAAGATTTTTATTTTTCTTTTTTTTATTAAATAAAAAGAGTGATTACTATTATAAAATTAATAATTATAGAATTTTTAAACACTTTTTTTCATTTTTTGTTTTTATTCCTCTTTTAGTTATTAACTTTATTTATTTTATTTTACAATTTCGTATATATGCTCAAATTATGTGACTTATTTTTTAAAATAAAGATGATTCTATTGACAAATATTATTTTGAACAATTTGTTGAAGTTAAAAAATTTTAAAAAAAATAGTAAAAAAATTATATTATAATTTGACTATTTTTTATTTATATTTAATTTTTTAATTATTATTTTTTGGTTAATTTTAATGAATTTTATTTAAAAAAAAAAAAGAGTTAAGCGGGCTAACCCACTAACCCACCAATTCACCATAAAGCAGGACGGGCTAGCATTTTGAACCCATTTTAGTAGGTGGGGCGAATCGATCCGCCCGATTTATAGAACGGGCCTAAGCGGAGCAGGGCAGGTTAGGACGAGCCGGCCCGCTTTGCCATCCAGTCTAGATGTTGATCGAGCATAGGAAAGAAGGTATGCATTGCAATGGTTCCATGCCCTTGCCATGGCCATTTCGTTCCACTCGTTGAGGACGTTGATGCAACAAAAGTTAGGTGAAGTTAGTGGCTCTCCATTCGCCATGACGCATAGATAAATAATAAATGAGGCCATGATGAGGACTTCTACAGATAAATAAATGAAGACCGAGAAAGGTAATGGATTTGCCAAAATCAACATGTCATTCAGCGGATATTAATTAGAGATTAAACATTTATCTGCATTTGTTTTTATATAAAATTAATAAATTTAACTAAATTAACAACTAATAATTTTTAATTATTAACCTTACATAAAAATAATTATAAATAAATTTTTATCTAATTAGAGATGTAATGGCAAGTTTTAATGTTGATTAATGATATATGAACAACTTCTTTTTATATATTTTTCTATATTATTTGTTTTTAATATTGAAAGTAATGGATAAAAAATAAAGAAGATAAAAATGTTATTTTTTTACCATAAAAAATTTGTATAAAAGAGAGTAATTCAAGTATATATCATTTCTCTTTGATATTACCCAATTCGTTATACTCTTATTTGCAAGTATTAAAAATTTGTTCTTTAATCTGTTATGTTGAATATTCATTTTTTCCAAATATACTTGTCACTATTTAATTTAAATTAAGTAAAATTTAACATATAACAATAAAATATGTATATAAATAAATAATAAAATATATATGTATTTATTTGGCTAAATTTTAATTTATAACTTTGTATATTTTTATATGTACTCACCCTAGCTAATCGGGTTGAGGCGGTGGGAATATTCGTATATTTAAATCATTAAATGGTGTTATAAGAGAAAAATTTTTTCTTTTTTTTCTAAAGAAAAACAATTGATTTCCATTATATATTAAATAATTTATATTTACTTTATATAAATTGAGAAGATAATTAAAAGGATATATCCTTTTTTTTAAAATATATAAAAGTATAAATTACTAAAAATTATAATAATATTGGTCTTTATATTTATTTAGAAGAATACCGTTAGGATATTTGTTAAAAAATAAAACTTATTAATATAGAACAAAAACAAATTTATTAAAAAGTATTCTAATAAAATTTTCAAATAATGTGTTTTATCTTAAAAAAAAAGAAAAAATTTCAAGTTAGAAAGTTAGTTTAAGATTCTAATTAATAATAAAGGTGGATTAATAAATTTCATAGTAATGTATTATAACTTGATAAATGAGAAGATGATATTTATAAAGTTATACCTTTTCAAATATAACAATTGACATGCATGCATACTACCCTTTTGTTAGTTTTTACTATTTATATGAAAATATTTTTATATAAAAATAATTACAAGATATTATAACTAAAAACCGCTAAACCATTTAAGAAATATAAATTTATTAAATATTATTTTCACACGAATATATTTTTTAAAAATATAGATATAAAAAATAAATACTAAAGAATTATCAAAATTTATTTTTTTTACCATTATTTTTATCCATCAATTCAATTCTCCAATCCTTTTAGTTTAGTAATCTAATAATATATTTTAGTTCAAACTTTTAAATATTGATAATTAACGGAGTATTAAAAATAATAAATTTTTATTTTTCTATAAAAAATAGGTGAATACTATGGTGTCTATCACTTTATATCTAAGTTATTAAAAAAATAAATAAATAATATTTAATAAATTTTACATAATTTATTTTTTATTTTAAACATTTTATTTTTTACTTAAAAAAAATTAGACAAATTTTTTGATGACTCAAAAAAAAAAAAAAAAAAGACAATTTAACACCATAACAAAAACATCATAGAACTCACCTAAAAAATATTACTACTTTATGGTATCAAGCAACTTCAAATGTTTCTAGAAACAAAATTATGAACCTACCCCATTAAAGTTTAGAGTGTATATAAATAGAGAGTGTGACTTGTCTATGAAGAACATAATAACATAGTAGCTGTGTGATCGAGTGAGTATGGAAAAGAAGGTATGCATTGCAATGGTTCCGTGCCCTGGCCATGGCCATTTGATTCCATTCATTGAGTTTGCAAAGCGATTCCTTCTTCATAATAACAATAATGGTGTGTTCTTCCATGTCACAATCCTTGTTCCAACACAGGGCCCTCCTTCTTCTTCCACCATAGCCATCCTCAACGCTCTACCTTCAAACATGGACTTCACCTTTCTCCCTTCCGTCACCATGGACCACCTTCACAACCCTCCTACTCACCCCATTCCACGAATGAAGCTCATCGTTCAACTCTCTCTTCCCTCTCTCCGCAAAGCACTTACCTCGCTTTCTTCTCGCACTACCCTTGTCGCTTTGGTTTCACACTTTTTCTCAATCGACTCGCTCCTTCTTGCTCAAGAATTCAACATCTTCTCTTGCGTTCTCTACTCTGCAGGAGCTACCTCACTCTCTTTCTCACTTTCTTTTCCAATGCTTGACAAAGAGAGTAATAATAATGGAAATGATGAATTTCTAGACTTAACTAAACCTGTGAAAGTTTCAGGTTGTTCTGTTTCTTTTCAGGTGAAGGATCTTCCTGATCTTATTCACTTTCCAACATCAAGTGAGGTCTACAAATCCTATCTCGATGTATGCAAAGCCCTGTCTCTTGTTGATGTTGTCATTTTGAATAGCTTCAATTCTTTAGAAGGAGACACCATAGCAGCCATACAAAAAGAGAAGACTGGTCCTTTTGTTTATCCCATTGGACCCATTATTCAAACCGAGTCAAGCAATGAAGCGAACAAGTTAGAGTGCGTGAGATGGTTGGAGAATCAACCACCAAAGTCAGTGATTTATATATGCTTTGGGAGTGGTGGAACAATCTCTCATGAACAACTCAATGAGATTGCACATGGCTTAGAGTTAAGTGGCCATAGATTCTTGTGGGTTCTAAGACCCCCAAGCAAAATCTCTGGATCTGGTTATCTTGTAACAAAAAATGATGACCCAGTAGAGTATTTGCCTTCAGGATTCTTGAACAGGACCAAAGGTCAAGGCTTGGTGGTTCCATCATGGGCCCCACAAATTGAGATCCTTGCTCATGGCTCCACCGGTGCTTTCTTGAGCCATTGTGGTTGGAGCTCGGCAATGGAGAGCATCATCCATGGTGTGCCAATTATTGCATGGCCACTGTTTGCAGAGCAGAGAATGAATGCGACATTGTTCACAGATTTGCTCAAGGTGGCACTGAGGCCAGAGCAAGGTGATGCTGATGAAAATGGCATAGTAACAAGAGACCAAGTTGTTAAGGTTATAAAGAGGATCATGGAAAGCGATGAAGGGTTGGAAGTGCGTAAGAGAACAAGAGAGTTGAGTGATGAGGCTTCTCTTGCAATCAAACACAATGGCTCCTCCTACATGGCACTCTCTAGCCTTGCGCAAAAATGGCGCCTGAAGAGCATTGCTTAATTTCTGTGCTTGTGGTGTACGTTTATATGCCGGATATTTATTTGCAGTTATTTTTATATGAAATTGATAATTAAAAATGGTTAAATAATAATTTAGTTAAATATATTAAGTTATCTAATAATTTTTAACTAATAATTTTATATAAAAATAACTGCATATACATTTCTACGTATTATATGTGGCATGCTACTCTTCTTTCTATCAATAGTAATAATCTATGCGTTTGTTATGCTATATTTGATATTCAGTTTCTGATTGAAAATGATATCTTTTAGTTAATATTTGGATGGGTGACACTACTTCAACCATACTTCATTATGAACTTTAAATTAAAGATGTTGCTTATGTAATTTCCATTATTAGTTTGAACCGAATCTTAGCTTAATGATTTAATAATATCTTCTATTACAATAATGCTAGATCACAAAAATTCAGTTATCAATTAACCATTATATAATATATAAATATATGCTTAATATTTTATAAAAAATTATTATATTATTATAAATAAATTTAATTATTTATTTATTACAAATATAATTATTATAAAATATTACATATATATAGAAAGAGAAAATTAATTATTATATATTTATATATAAATTATGTATTATTTAATTTATTTTTAATATATATTTTATATTTTAATATATATTTTATATAAAAAAACTAATTTAATAATTAATATTTTGTGTATAAATAATATGATTGTTATTATACTATAATAAATTTGAGTAATTTTTAATTTCAAAATATATACATATATATAAATACATAAATATATAATAATTAATTTAACAACTAGTTTTTACTTTTTAATATACAGAGAATATTTTTCTTTCATTAACGTTCACAAGGCATGCATTGATTCAAGATCAAATAAAAATGACATCTAGGTTGTATTTGTTTTTTAAAACTGAGTCTAACATTAAAAATTGAGATTGAATATTGTATTTGGTGATGAGAGACTAAAATCACTACAACAATTTCTTAAGATAGCGACGGTTATTTTGCGGTGGTTTTGTGAAATTGCCGCGAAAAGACAAACTGCGGCACATATAGCGGCGGTTAGAGGTTGGGGCTGCAATCAGGCCGATATTTAGCGGCGGTTTTGTCAAAACCGCCGCTATATTACTGTCAGGTTTACATTTAGCGGCGGGTTTTTTCAAACTGCAGCTATATTGCCGGTCCGGTTTGCATTTCGTGGCGTCTTTTCGAAAATCGCCGCGATTAGGGGTGTCCATGGATCGGATCATATTCGCAGATCCGCGGTAAATATCCGCATCCGATCCGAAAATTGCGGATACGATCCGATCCGCAAATTGATCGGATCGGATCCGCACCCTTTGCGGATCGGATCGCGGATATCTGCTCTACATCCGCGTATCCGATCCACGGATCCGCAGATCCGCACTATAATAATTAAAAAATAAATAATATATATATATGTTTGGTATTATATTTACTTGTTTGTATGTTTTAGTTAGTAATTATTATTCATATATTGTATTATTTTATTTTTGTTATTTAGAGAGAGTTTGATTAAAAATATTTTAGGAATAAATAAGTTTAAAAGTATGAAAGAAATATTTTTATCGAATTTTTTTACATAGAAATATGATTAAAAAGAGAAGGTTTAATTATGCAGACATATCCGATCCGATCCGATCCGCAAATGTGCGGATCGGATCTGGCACTAAAAAGTGCGGATATTATATCCGATCCGATGGAAATTGTGCGGATCGGATCGAATTTTCGGCCATATCCGATCCGATCCGATCCGCGGACACCCCTAGCCGCGATATGTCCGCCGGTGACTTCTTGTTAGGCATTTTGCGGCGGTTACGTTTAAACCGCCGCAAAATGAGTGTTACCACATATTGCATTGTTCTCTTTAGAAATAACCATTTGGGTATAATCTAGTTAAGTGAAGACTACTATCTGAAGCTACATATGTTTAAATCATTGTTACTTAAACTCGTAACACTTTTTCTACATTCGTTTTACGATAAAAAATTCACAAGTTACTTGTAACCTTTATATGTTAACTCATGTGAACAAATTTACCACTAAGATTTCTTGATTACGTTATTGGCATTTAAAAATTGCATTCAATCATGGATATAAAAAAAATTAAAGTTTAATAAACATTCTTTGTCAAAATAGGCAAAATAATAGAAAATCTAAAATTTTAATGAAAAATTTGAATTTGGCGGCGGTTTTGAAACCGCCGCAAAACTATAAACTTTTTCTTCCTATCCGACATTTAGCGGCGGTTTTTAACTGCCGCAAATTAGGAAATAGCAATTTTCCTTAATATACTGCGGCGGTTATTCCCAAATTATATTTTGTGGCGGTTATTCCAGCGGTTGACTAAAACCGCCGCAATCCGTTTTGCCGCGCCCTATCTTCCGGCGTTTCCAGGAACCGCCGCAAAATATTTTACGGCGGTTCAAAACCGCCGCTAAACGGCTCTAGGAACCGCCGCTAAATGACGTTTTTGTTGTAGTGAACTAAAATTTTAATTTTGGGATACAAATTTCAGTCTCTTTAATATTTTTAAAAAATAAAGACATAGGAGACTAAAATTTGTAGAGATGAAAACTAAAACTTCTATAATATTTCTTTTCAAAAATACTTTTATTTAACTTTTTAAATTCTAAATCTACTTCTTATCATGTTTATCTTAAATTAAATATGATATTGAGATATAACTCATTCCATTATATTTTACACCAAATACACTACAACCTATATCTTCCAGTCTCAGTTTCCTTTTCAAATACCACTCTAGAGTCTAAACAACTAACTAGATGTTTCCATTGAAATCTCATTTTCGTTCTACTTTATCGAGTTTCACGTGATCGTTGGTCTCACATCACATATAGAGGTAACAACGAGGTGGCTAGAGGCGAATTTTCGTCCTATCCGATCCCGTCTTACTCTATAATAATCCGCACATAATCCGTCTCGCTCCTACCCCAGGTAGTAAAAAATTGAACTCTAATTCGTCTCTGCAGGTACTCGGTCTACTGCTATAATTATTAAAATTCAATAAATAAAATTAAATTTTAAAATTTATATAATCTTTATCACATACATAATATAAATTAAAATAAAAATTAAAATTTAAAAATAATATAATATTATTAATTATTTTATATATATTATATATGTTATATATTAAAATTATCAATTCAACTAGGTATCCTTTAAAAGTTGTACAATATTCAGCTTTTTATTACAGTAATTAAAAAAAAAAGTAAAACAAATACATCTAAAAATTATAAATAGATTTAATATCTTTTTAAAATTAAATACACATTCAAAATACAAACTAAATAAAACTGAAATTTCAATTTTAAATTTCTATTTCAAATTTAATATATTTAATTATTAATATATTATAATTTAAATACACATCCAAAAATCAAATCAGTTAAAATTCAAAATTTTGATTTTAAAATTTTAAAATAAATCTTAAACCATCTAATTATTAATTAATACCATACAAAATCCTGAAAGAAGCAGAGCAGTTATATTCATCGCACATCATAATTACCAGAAGCGCACTAGTACCCTAACGCCGAAATCGGAGGATCCGATGGGGACCGAATTGTCAGCAAAAGCATCGGCGCTGAGCTTACTCTTCAGTGGATTGAAAAAAGAAGGTCTTGGAGGCAGGGGGTTCTTCAATTTGGCCGGTGAAGGCTTTGAATTGGAAGCGATGACAATGAAAATATTGGGATCCGAGGGAGGGTCTGTGCTTGCGAGAGTTTCTCGGCGCACTTTTTTCTTAATATTTCTTTTTCTGATAAATTTTTCACCGTATATATGATTTCTACCTTGTTTTTTCTAGTCACAAAATATAATTTTTTTCATCTTTTTTCTGGTGATCTATTTTTATCTAATTCTCTGTGCTACATAGAAAAAGAATAATATAATTTTTTAAAATATATACACACTAGCAACTCAATTTTATTGTGCACTCAATAAGTTTTTGCTTCATAACTCTCATTGAGTTATATTTTGATTATTTTCTCACGTCTTTAATATGTCTTCCTCCTCCTCGTCGCCGTTCGTCCGCATCAGCTCGCCGTTTATCCGTGTCGAAAACGTGTTTAAGGTTAGGATGGGTTTCTGTTTATAGAGTTTTTTTGCGCATTATCTGATACCATTGCTTTTTTTATTATTCTGTATATATAAAAGTTTTTTTTACATAAATTTTGGATGTGTTGATAAAATATTTAGAGTGCATTCTTATAATTTTGGATGTGTATTAGAGTTTAATTTTTGCTGTGTTCAATATGTAATTTAGAACTACAATGACATTAATTTAGATGTGTTAATACATAATTTTGAATGTATTTATGTTATTTATTTAATTTTAGATGTATTTTTGATATAAATTTTAAATATTTTAAATAAAAGATAATTGAAGTGAGTTTAATTGATTTTGAAAACTTCATTAATTTTTTAAAAATTAGTAAACAAAAAGTTGTTGAAAATTTTATGGTTTGATTTGCAAAAAATCAATGCATTGTAAATAATTATAAATTTTACGGTGATAAATATATATTAAAAATAAGAGTGATTCCTTAAAAATAAGAAATATGATTAATTAAAAAATTAAAATAATAAAATATCAAATTTAAAAGTTGAATAAAAATTAAATTTTATTGTATAAGTAGCATTTTTCTAAAACTATATATTTTATATATTATAAATATACCAGACGAGTATATCACCTAAACCCTCCTAAAGATCCCTTCCCGCACCAAAATAAATACCGATAAATTTGAGTAGTGTTACTATCCCTAATGACATGGACTTCACATATGCATTATAATGCTTCAACTACCTGTCCGACCATCGAATAAATGAATGACTTAGCTTGTTCAATTCATAGCTACTCAACATCTTAGTATAGTACACCAGAAGATAAAAGTGATATATATATATATATATATTTTCCATTTTGATTGATTAAATTTAGTACAAAAATAAAAATATACAAAAAATTACATAAAAAAACAATGCATATAATATTCTTTCGACCATATATATATACCTATCGTTTCTCTTAGCTTCTTATTAAAAATATCCACAGAAAATTCTCTTTATTTAAAATTTCTCAAAAGATATTTTTGTCAAAGACTCATATAATCCACACGCATTATCACAAAAACAGATGAATAAAAAAGTACGAAAATATCTATATATGTACTTTTTCAGAAATGAATGACTTCGTTGATTAAATAACAAATGAAAGGCAAATCCTTGGAACAACAGGTTTGTGCAATTTATCAGAATTTGATAATGCAGCCTAACCTTACAGAAAATCAACCAATAAAAAACTATACGGTTTTAAATATAAGAAGTAATCTTTAAATGTTATTTTTATGTATAATTTTTTGTGTATATTTTATTATAGTATAAAGTTAAATTCTTTTTTTCTCACTTATATATCCCTTTCAAATATAGACATCTTAGAATAAGGACTTAATCACATCACACAACAAACATTATAAAGCAAGAGTGACCATGCCAAATCCCATATCTATCTTAGACTCTTGAACACATCATAAATAATCATATTATGGGTGTTATACTTATAACAATAAAATATAATCAACTTCTTAGAGTCAAGGGCGCCCTAGATGATTTTACAAAATTTAAAACCATTATATTTTGTATGAATTTGTAAAAAAGAATAATATTATTAAAATATAAATGATGTTATCATCTCTTATAAATAAAATAATTATTTTTTATAATATAAAAAATACGTCAATACAAAGATAAAATATATATTAAGATTTCATAAGATAAATAAATTGAAATAAATATATAATTATAAAAAAAACTACGTTTAGATTTTGTGGTAAAAAATAGACGAAAAAAATACATAAATCATACTATTACATGACTATCATGCTTAATTAGAAAGTGATTAGTGGTAATGTAACCTAATTAGTTATAGCTTATATATATATTGGTACTATGTTTTTAATGATTCAGTTCCGTTGTTCACCTTTGCGTGCCCTGTTTTTTTCTCTTCTTCTTGCTAACCTCTCCATCCTCACCTTTGCGTGCCCTATTTTTTTTCTCTTCTTCTTGCTAACCTCTCCATCCTCTTTTATTCATTGTTGCTATGCTCCTAATGCCTCTGTTCTTTATCATGGTGCGGTGAGCCTTTCTCCCCCTCTCTTCTCTTTCCTTTACACAACTCACTCAATAGAATTTGATGAAAGTGCATTGCCTCATTTTCTTGCAATTGTGCAAGATAGTGACTCCGATCAACGAGTAGGTAAAGATAAGATTTAGATTTGTTCAATTTCGTGGTAACTCCATGGCAGACTCCGTTTTCAGCGTCGGTGCTTCTCTAGGGTTTGATGTTCACACTCTATCTCATTTCCTCAATCAACTTACGCACTTGCAGTCGTAATTGAATTGCAACAGTGTGAGTCCTCTTTTTGATCCCTCAAGTGTATTCTTTCTTCATCCAAGCGAAAATCCTGGGGTTTCAATTATTTCTGTGAAATTAGATACCAAGAACTACAATGAATGATCCAGAGCGATGTTAATTCTGCTAAAATCTAAAAATAAACTTAGATTTGTGGATGGCACATTACCGAAACCTACACTACAAGAAAAATACCCATTCAGCCACACTTTTTTTAAGCTACATTTGAAAAGCGTAGCTACACTTTTCTCCGTGTTGCCTTGTTATAAGAGAAAAAGATACACAATTGTGACATCATTTAAAAAGTGTAGCTTTAGGTATTATAGAAATCACTTATAAAGCGTAGCCGTAGGTTGATATCTATGGATTCACTTTTCGTATCAAAGCGAACGCTTTTAAAGAGTAACTTATTTATTATATTTTGAGTGTATTTTAAAATGATGCCTAATCTATGTAGGGCAAATCCTAACACTTAGTGAATTTTTCGTTCCCCTTTCAATTCCCTCCAGAAGAACACACGCACAACCCACTTCGCGCTCAACAAACCCTCTTCCTTCCAGAAGCACACCCTTTCGCCATTCTCATCACCTTCACGCATAACCCTCACCTTCGCCAACCCTTTCGCACACAACACACCCAGTCACCCAGTCACCCTCACTTAGCAAAAATTTGCCCTCACCCAGTCACCCTCACTCACGCGACATACACCCTCATCCTCACTCCATACACACACGAAAGAGGGAAGAAATCCAAAAGGGGGAGAACGGGAAGAAGAAGAGAAGAGAGGGAAGGAAGGAAAGGACGACGCCGGCTAGGGCTCTGCTGCCGTCATTGTCGAGCGCCAGAGAGAGAGAGAGAGAGAGAGAGAGAGAGAGAGAGAGAGAGAGAGAGAGAGAGAGAGAGAGAGAGAGAGAGAGAGAGAATGTGATGAAGGAGAGAAGAAGGGGGTGCTCCGTCGCCACTGAAGCTCCACCGCCGCTGCTAGGGCTTGTTGCCATCGCCGTTCTACCACTGTTGGGCTGCTGTGCTGCCACCGAGGAGCTCGAAGGGATGTCTCGCCGCCGTCGTGCTCTGTCGCTAAGCCGTTGCGTCGCCGCTCATCACCATCGTTGTATCCTCTGTCACCACGTAAACATTCTTTGTTCTGTATCATCCCTTTCTTGCTCATTCTCTAACTCGCTCTTACTTTTCAGTTCGAAAGTGGGTATGGTTTTGATAGTGATGATGAACTGCAACGGCTAATTAAGATAGAGAAAGTATGTATCAATTTTCAATTGGTTCTGTGAATTTTTGGGGGGTTTTAGGTTCAAATTTTAAGTTTTCAACTAGTTTAGCATCTTAAGAAAAAATTAGTGAAAATAACAGATTTCACACTGAAATATTTTGATTTATGTCTTGGTTCATACGCATTCCTTGAATATAGTGGTTGCTTTCAATTTCTAGCTTGAAGCTATATTCCTCTCTGATGTTTTTTTTTTGTTATGTTTTCTTTGCTTTGGGTATTTTACATGGAAATTTGATAACCAATTTAAATTCTCCTTAATCATATAAACTAGGAATTCATCTGAAAACTAAAGAAGCCTGGAACTTATTCCTGTGATATCTTTGTAGCCTTACTAATCAGGTGTGAGTTGCAGAAGGATCTAAATGTGGGTGTAGATGACTATTCTTATTCTTATTGTCATTACTAATCAGGTGATCTTTAGTTATTGTGCAATGTGCATGCATGATCATGAATATTTTTTGTTTTTAAACTGACTTATTTTTCTTTCTGCAAAGGCTCTTTAAGTGTTTGCAGTCACATGATTTTGATGTTATTAGTATCCTTTCTGTTAACATGATGAATCTCATATAGGTAATTAATATTGCTACAGAATATTGGTACATTAATTCATACAGATATATTAGCTGTTATTTGATCCAAGGTTTATGGAGGAATTTATGTATTAAATATCTAAGCATTGTTGTTCACTGACAAGGAATCATCAGTGACTTTGATGGTGCACATATACATTGATTGAATACTAGAACTAGTTCTATTTTGATGTGGCATCTTTCTGATCATTGGCTTTTTATCTGACAATTTCTTGTTGACAGACTCAGTCATTTAAAATTCTGCTTTTGATGTGGTATTTTTTTTAACATTGAGTTTGTTATGCTGACAATTTTTTTTGGCAGATTAAAGTCTCATCAAAGCAGCAGAGGTTCTGCAGAGAGAGAAATAATGATTTTTGTACTTGCTTTTATTCCTTTTATATTCATAGTCCATTATTCTTCTCTTAGTGTATACTTGACATGATAGTGAAATAGTGATAAATTGTGGTATTTAGTTTCATCTTCTGCACAAATTTCTACTTCATCTTTAGTTATGTTTTGTTTGCTTTCTATTTCTTTTTAGTCTTTAGTTTCATCCTATATTATTGTTAGTTAACTGGTTTCAATTTCGTTCCTTGGGTTTGAGTTTCTTTTCCAAAATCCCTGGTTGAATCATGGATAAGAGCATGTTAGCTGGTTTGGAATCACTTCTAGAAGCTGATCAACAAAGAATGGCATCCATGATGGAATAGGTTCAAATTTGTGACAGGTACCTCCTCTTCACTCTATCTATTAACTAATTCCATGTGTTTTGATTTGAGCTTCATGTTCCTAAAATTCTAAGTCAGGGCAGCACAAATGGTTTCAGATCTTTGTGGTGCTTGTTGTTCTGAAGCCATAGCCAAGTTCTCTGTTAAACCAATGTAACAACTTTTGAATGTTGCATCTGAACCTTAAGGGAACAACATTTTTAATTACTTAGAATGGTTAAAATTAAATTTTAATGCTTTCTTTAGGATCTGGAATTGTTTATCTCAGCTGTACGCCAAAGACATCACTCCTGATGATAAGCAAGAGCTTGATGAGGCTTTGCAGTAGGAGGTAAGTTGGTAATTCAATTTTCGCACCTTTAGATATGAAATTACAATTTTTGCACTTAAAGTAAATTGGTAATTCATATGCTATCTGATCTTTTTCACTAGAACAGGACAAGTACATTTCAGTAATGCAAACTAGAAAGCAAATTTGGTGATTTCTTTTTCTTTCTTAATTTGTGTACTTAAAGTACTGAAAATATACTCCTAAGATATTTATTCAACCAAGAATATAGACAATGGTATCAAGTGCTTCATTCTTTATAATTCTAAGGTTTTTTCTTTTTGAAAGAAAGAAAGAGCTCAACACTTATAGTGGAGCTTATTATAATTGAAGAATTAAAAAAAGAAACAAAGACAACTAAAGTAATTCCAAGATTCATTTTCTCACATGGTGAAGCATTTTTATTAATCATCTATGTTTGAAGTTGTTCTGCAGAAAATTATATCTCTGATAAGCTTCTTATGTAACTTTTGTTTGTGTAGATTTAAGCTGCATTTCGAATGGACGAAATTAGGAGAACTCCTCCAACACCACAAGATGAGATGAGAACAGGAATGAGCTACTTCCACGATAAATGAAGAACATAGGAATAAATGAGCGGGTAATCAAAGTGACTCTTGAAGTGACAAGGGATGTTGTTTACTAGCTAGAATGATGGCTGCTAATTTGTATTATTCCCAGATAGAAGATTTTATGGTTGCTAATTTGAAGTAATTTATTTTTAGAGAAATAAATTTTATTTTTAGAGAAATAATTTGTATTATTTTCAAATAGAAGATTTTATGGTTGCTAATTTATTATGGCAACCTAAATCTTGTTTAAGGATAATTTTTATTATTTAAAGAATATTACATAGTATTATTATGTATTTATTTTTATTTTATAATATTTCACTAATTTAATTAAAAATATAGGATTATATAATTATATTATTAAATATTAGGTTTTAGAAAAAAATTATATATATATATATATATATAGAAAATAAAAAAAACAATGAGGGACCTAAGGCTACACTTATATACAGTAGCTATGGTATACAAAAAAAAAAAGGAAGGACCTAAGGCTACACTTATAAATAGTAGCCATTGTATACAATGTGGCTACGCTTTACAGGTGATGCAGTAGCGCTGAAAAGCGTAGCCTATTCTGGTAAAAATGGAAACTGAAAAGCGTAGCCTTTGGTCCTGGATAGCATCACTTGAAAAGCGCACCCTATTCCCAAACACCAAAAGCATAGCCCTTGGTTCAGAAAAGCGTAGCCTTTGAGAATAGGCAACGGCCGAATAGGAATCACCCCAGAAAGCGGTGTTTTTCTTGTAGTGCTAGTGTAGATGATCCCAATTTTTCAACATGGGACAAGTATGATACCTTTGTCGTGGCATGGATTCTTCAATCCTTGCGTAATGAAATTTCAAGAAGTGTCATTTGGAATGATATAGCTGTGGATATCTGGAATGATTTGAGGCATCGTTATTATCAAGGTGACATCTTCAAGATTGCAGAATTGGAAGAAAAATTGTTCTCTTTGAAGTAGGAAGTTTCAAGCATCACTGATTACTTTAAAAAATTGAAAGCTATTTGGGAAGAAATTGAAATTTTCAAATCTATTTCTCTTTGTGTAGCATGTGAATCCACGTGTGTTTGTAGGCTGAAAAAGTTTCGAATTTAGAAAAAAGAGACCTATATTGTTTGATTCTTTAGGGGGCTTAATGAGCAATACCACAATGTTCGTTCTCAAGTCATGCTTGCTAAACCTCATCTCAAGTCATGCTTGCTAAACCTCTTCGTTAATCGTGACGAAAATTCAAAATTCAATTCTCGTGGTAGCCTGGTAGGGGTGGATCTGGAAGAAGCAATAGAGGGAGGGGTTGAGGTAGTTTTGGTAGAGGCTATCCTAAAATCTGCTCATTTTGCAATAAGGTTGGGCACTTGGTGAATGTTTGCTACCAAAAGCAAGGGTACCCTCCCCATATGAAGCAACAACTAGAGGTGGCAAACGGGTCTAAACCCGCCAGGCCGGCCCGCGTAATCCGTCAAAAAAGACGGTCGGGCTGAAAAATTGAGACCGCCACACATTAAAAGCCCGCCTAAGCCGCTTAAATCGTGGGCTTTGGTGGGGCGGGGTGGGATTCTCCACCGGGCTTAGAATTTTTTCAAAGATGTTCTAATTTAGTGTTTTGGATTATGTTTTATGTTTGATTGATTATGTTCTAAATTTGTCGATGTTTAATTATATATTTTGGACAATATGTATTTTACTTTGGAAAATATTGATTTTATTATTTTGTTTAAAAAAACTTGGTTTATGACTAAGTTTATTACATATTTATAATTATAAAGACTTTAATATTTGTTAATTTAGAAATTATAATTTTTTTATATCTTCAGAAATTATAATACTTTTATAAAGACTATAGTTGTGAAATTATATATATTATTTAATACTTTTTTTTTTGGTAATTTATATTATTTAATACTTAATAGTAAAACAAATAAAAAAAAGAGATTTAGCGGGCTTGACCCGCCAGTCCGCCAGCCCGTTGTTAAGCAGGGCGGGCCGGCGGGGTGAGATTTTAGGACCGCCTCATTAGGCAGGGCGGGGTGGGCTTCTCCGCTTGCCACCCCTAGCAACAACCTAGAAGCACTCGCATCAACATGGGTGCAGAAAAGAAATGTGATGACAATAGCAATCCAAACTCACCTCAACTGGCAGATCCAACTAGCTCTACAGTGACATTATCTTGAACAAAGACAACTCCTTATGTCTATCCTCCAACAAGAAGATACCCAGCCTCAAGGTGTCAACCCAGCTCCTCACTCAATCAATCCTTCCAATATCTTAGGTAGCTTTTATGCTTTGTTAATGAGTACACATATTTCTTACTTGTTTACAATGAAATTTTTTTTTTTCAAAATCTTGGATTGTGGACACAGGAGCCACTGACCATGTTACTCACACCATATCAAATTTTGCAAGTTATAGACACATCAATCCTATTTTAGTTAAATTTTTCAATGGCTCGCAAATTATAACACAGATCATTGGCACCATTTTTTTCACGAAAGACTTATTTCTCACCAATGTATTGTATATTCCATCATTCAATTTTAATCTCATTTTAATTTTAAAATTAACTAAAAATTTGTATTGTAAGTGTTTTATAACTGACTCAAGGTGTGAGACTCAGAGCTTGAATACCTGAAAGATGATTGACACAGCTGAGGTGGATTAATGACTTTACATACTCAAATTGCCTACAAATCAGAAATTAGTTTCTCCTCCCACTCAAGTCATATCACACATAGCACAAATAGACATAGCACATGGATTAGATAATAAAAAAATTTTGTGACATTTTAGACTAGGACACATGGCACAAGAAAGGATGCATAACATTCAGAAACTGCACCCATTTGTTCATTGTAAAAACAGCATTATACCATGTGATTCTTGCCATTTTTCAACACAAAAGAAATTGCCTTTTATTGATAGTGTTATAGAAATAAAATGTTGCTTTGATCTTGTTCACGTGGATATATAAGGACCCATTTCTACTCCTTCTATTAATAGTTATAAGTATTTTCTTACCATTGTAGATGAAAAAAGTAAATTTACATGGATATTTTTTTTTAAACTCAAATCAGAGGCAAGTTCCCTCTTACAATTTTTTGTTAATTTGATTCTAACTCAATTTGGAAAAACTATAAAATGAATAAGAAGACTAGTTGTGTTATCGCCTTAAAACCTTTTTTTATTCCAAAGGCATACAACATCAAACTAGTTGTGTTGAGACTCCACAATAAAGGGTAATGCTAGGTAAACAAAAAAAAACAGCCGGAACTTTCCTTATTTAGCATTCATTAATTGTCACAACAATTAATGAATGCTAAATAATGAAAGTTATGGCTGTTTTTGGCTAATATTTTTTGGTTACCAAACATTTTCCACAATAAAATGGTGTTGTGGAGAGAAAACACCAAATTATTCTCAACACAGCTAGAGCCCTCATATTTCAATCTAATATTCCTAAAATTTTTTGGCATTTTGTTGTTAGCCATGCTGTCCATCTTATCAATTGAATGCCTAGTAAGAAATTGCATGAAAAATCTTCCTTTCAAATCTTGTTTCATGAATTACCTGATCTGAAAAATTTGAAGATGTTTGGATGTTTAGCTTATACTTCCACTTTACCTGCTAATCGAAGAAAATTAGATAACAGAGCTAAAAAATGTATATTTTTGGGATTTAAACAAAGAACCAAAAGATACATTCTATTTGACTTGAATTCTAGAGAACTTTTTATTTCAAGACATGTACAATTTTATGAGCTTCATTTTCCATACAAGTCCAGCGACAATCATTCAAGCTCCTAACATGCATTACACACATGCATACCATCTCACAACATTATTAACCTTGATTTATTCACAATAGATTTTGAGCCATAACATATTTCACACACTCCCACACATATTCCACACGTTATCATGGAACATCCCATGCCTTCCCCTACACAAGCACAAAGCAATGCCTCACGCACTTCAGGCACAACAATGCATGATACATAAGATTCACAAACATCTTTAGCACATTCAGAAAATATACAACTGGCTGAAATTACACCACACACACATATAGCATCGAGAAGGACCACCAGAGAGAGAAGACCCCCTTCTTATTTGTAGGATTATCATTGCATGCTCATGGCTACATCCACCAAAGCCCAAGTGCCAACCACACATAGGTATCCACTTTCTGAGGCAGTAGATTATGATGCTCTTTCGTAAAATCATAAACGTTTTGCACTACATCTCTCATCCAACCCCGAACCAAAATCCTATCAAGAGGCTGTGGTGCACGAATGTTGGAGAATAGCCATTCAAGATGAAATTTTGGCTCTTGAGAACAATAGAACTTGGCATCTAGTTGATTTACTGGTTGGGAAGAGACCCATTGGCTGTAAGTGGGTCTTCAAGACAAAGTAAAATCCCGATAGCACAGTAGAGCGCTATAAAGCGCGATTAGTTGCATAGGAATTCACTCAGAGGCCTGGCTTTGATTTTCTTGACACGTTCAGCCCCGTAGTAAGGATGAACACTCTACGAATGTTACTTGCTGTTTTCATGAGCAGAAACTGGTTTCTTCATCAACTGGATGTCAACACAGCGTTCTTACATGGATACTTACTCGAATAAGTTTACATGCGAGCACCATCGGGTCTTGATGCTCCAAAAGGAAAAGTGTGCAAGTTAGAACGATCCTTACATGGGCTAAAACAAGCAAGTAGAATGTGGAATTTGAAGTTGAGTGGAGTGATACAAAGTCAAAACATGATTATTCTCTTTTTACTAAAGCCATCGAGAATGGATTTACAGCAATTCTGGTTTATGTAGACGACTTCATCCTTTCTGAGAATGACATGGAAGAAATCAGCAATGTAAAAAGGGTCTTGGATGAAAAGTTTAAAATCAAGGATATCGGTAGATTGAAGTACTTTTTAAGACTAGAATTTGCTCATAATTCAAAAGGGTTGGTAATTTGCCAACGCAAGTACACATTAGACCTTTTAGAAGAATTTGGTATGTTGGGGGCCAAGCCAGCAAGCACTCCTATGCAATATTCAGTTGTCCTCTCCAAGAATTTAGGGACGAAGCTGAGTGATTCACTACGGTACAGGAAGCTAGTTGGTAGGTTGTTATATCTCACCAACACTCGACCAGATATTTCGTATGCTGTAGGATATTTGAGCCAATGTCTCAACTGTCCCACTGATCAACATTTTCAAGCAGGTCTCCATGTGCTTCGGTATCTCAAGGGTAATTCGAGTTCAGGGTTGTTTTTTGCCAAAGACAATAACTTGAAACTCACAGGGTTTGTTGATTCGGACTGGACAATTTGCCCAGATATTAGAAGATCTGTAACTGATTATTATTATTTTTTGGGTGGAACTCTTGTATGTTGGCACAGCAGGAAGTAAACTAGTGTCTCATGTTCTCCATCAGAAGTAGAATACAAGACAATGAGCCAGGCAACTAGAGAAGGACAATGACTGCTATATCTTCTCAAAGAACTCCAGGCTGAGCATAAGACACTTTTTAGTCTCTTTTACGACAATCAATCTGCTCTTCACATAGCTGCGAATCCTGTCTTCCATAAAAGGCAAAGTATTTGGAAGTAGACTATCATTTGATCAGGACAAGACTCAAAAAAGAATGATAAAATTACTGCCCGTCAAGACAACTGAACAAACGACAGACATTCTTATCAAAATTTTATCTCCAATTTCCTTCAACTCATGTAGTAGCAAGCTGGAATTATTGAATCTCTATACTCCCAGCTTGAAGACGGATATCACGTGACTATCATGCTTAATTAAAAAATGATTAATGATAATGTAACCTAATTAGTTATAGCTTGTACATGATACTGTATTTTCAATGATTCAGTTCCACCGTTCACCTTTACGTTCCTTGTTTTTTTCTCTTTTTCTTGCTAACCTCTCCAGTCTCCATTCTTTTTTATTTATTGTTGTTATGCTCCCAATACCTCTGCCCTTTATTACATACAAAAAGATTTATGTTTTTATTTTTTTTGAGAATAACATTTGGAACATAAGTTATCACCACTCATCACTATTTATGTTTTTAATTATTTTTTTTATAAACTGTTATGACTTATAGTAGTAGTTTTTACTTTATCAATCTCTCTTACAATTTGTAATAATTTTTGTGTGTGACTAACTTATAACGATTTAGTCTTTACATAATGTTATACGTAAATCCTATTTTATTTAAAGAAAATTATATGGTACAGATCTAAATCTGTATAAATTTAAAGATTTGTTTACTTAAACCACATTTTCTAAAGCCACACTTTTCACTTAAAACCGTAGCTCTTCACAAAGAAAAACGTCACCTAATGGAAAAAAGTAAATTAGAAAATTTAAGAGAAGAAATAATTAAGTTATCAAAATTAATAGATCAAAAATTAATGATTTTAACTAATGTTAACTGTAATGACACCGAATTCTTAAAATCAATACAAAATGATTTTTCTCAAAATCTTTATTTTACTATAAGTTTTATTGAAGGACTTCAAAAACCTGAAAAAACTTATTTTTCACACGGAATTTCTAAGAAATGTTACCATGGAAATGATTTCCCACATCTTTATCATACTTTTAACCCACAATTAAATTCTATAGTAGATATGCTTGAAGAAATATTAGTATCTATAAAATTTCAAAGAAATAAGGAAAAAGAAAATCCCAAAGAAGAAAAATTTCAAAATATAATCAACATAACAGATTTAAAAGTAAAACCACCACTAAAATTATGAATATTGAAGAAAAATTAGAAGAAGTTACAATGCTTTTTAAACAATTAAAAATGGCTCAAGAAAATAATATTATGGAACAGGGATTTCAGATAGAAGAAGAATTAGTAAATTCTGAAAATATAGAAAATGAAGAACACATCCTAGATTATTCAAGTGACGAAGAACCAGCAATTCCAATACAAGTAAAAAATGAAGCTGGAACATCTAGGGATAATCAATCTCAATTTAAATGGGAAACAGGTTTTGATAATTATGCTTTTAAAAAAGGATTTATAAATAAAGATTCAAAATATACAAAAACACCATCAAAATACGTTCCTAAAATCCAGGAAATGGAAGGAGAAAGAATGCTCGATTTAGACTGTAAAAAGAATGAAAAAGAAATCTTCGAAAACTGGTTGAATTCCTTCTTATTAGAAGCCTTTACTAATCCAAAACTTAATGAATTATCTGGAAGAGATATTTGGAATTACATAGGGTTTCATACTAAAGGAGCTATAAGAGATTATATGACATCAATAGAAAACCAAATAATAGAAGAATTAGCAACAAAAACAACAGCTTATGATAAGATATTATATATAATGATGATTCTATATAAAGAATTTTTTGGAAAAAATATTATAGATCATAAACAAGAAGTCTATAATAAAGAATATCAAGAAGCAAAAAATCATTTAGCTAACATTCAAATATATGATCTATGTAATGTGGAGTCTTATATATGTGAATATAGAATACATTATTACAAATTAAAATAAGAAGATAAAAATCATTATCTTAGTATGTATATAACAAAACTTCCATATCCTGCTAATGAATTTATTATGGGAAGATTTATAAGAGAAATAAATAGAGGAACAATTGAAAATAATTTTGGTGGAGCAACCTCTACAATAAGAGAGGAAATAAAAGAACGTTGTATGCAAGAAGCAACTCAAAAAAGATTTGCAAATATAATTAGAATTTGCTGTGAGGATAATGAAGAGATACCTCAAAAATATGGTCTTAATAAAAATTTTCAAAGAAAATGAAAATATCAATTTAGAAAAAGAAAATACTATCCAAACTGGAGAAAAAAGAGGTATTTTAGAAAAAGAAATAACAATAAAAACAAAAGACAAAAAAGTGATTATTGCCCGAATAAAAAAAAAATTGTAAGTGTTGGTATTGCCAAGAAGAAGGACACTATGCAAATGAATGTCCGAAAAAGAAGGATAAAAAGGATCTTACTAAACAAATAGAAATTGCTAAGTCCTGTTTCATGGAACCATTAGAAGAATCTGATGATAACTTAGACTATATTTTTGAATATGTCTCAGAAACAGACTCAGAGACTGAGTAATAATGCTACATTTATTACTATAAAAATAACAGAAAAGTTTATAAATGCTTTCATAGATTCTGGAGCAACGCAATGCTTTGCTAGTTCAAACATAAAACTTGATTGGAAAAAATTAAAGAAACCATTAAGAGTTAGAATAGCTGACAAATCAATACATAAAATTAACCAAAAAGCAGAGATGGTTGAAATTTTTATTCAAAATTATAGGTTCATTGTTCCATCTATATATATGTTAGACTCTGGAATGGATTTTATCATAAGAAATAATTTTTTAAAGCTATATCATCCATTCATTCAAGAATTAATATATATAGTTTTAAAAGCACCACACGATTCTTCAATAAATCAAAAATCAAAACGTATAAAAATACCAACTACCACTATAGATAAGATCTTAAAATTTAAAATATTTTCTATATTAGAGACATGTTATTTAAATTTATACTTTCAGATAAATATCCCAAAAAATAGTCTTGAAATAAAGATAGAAGAACTTTTGGATGAAATTTGTGCTGAAAATCCTTTAGATGTTAAAAATACAAATAACGAATTAGTAAGTATTAAATTAAAAGATCCTACAAAAGAGATAAATGTTCCAAATAAAATTCCTTATTCCGCAAGAGATAGAGAAGAGTTTTCATTAGAATGTAGAGATCTTTTGGAAAAAGGAATTATAAGATTAAGTAAAAGTCCTCATGCGGCTCCAGCCTTTTATGTCGAAAACAATAATGAAATTAAAAGGGAAAAACAAAGAATGGTTATTAACTATAAGAAGTTGAATGAAGCAACTATTGGTGATGCTCATAAACTTCCAAGAAAAGATTCTATTTTAGAAAAAATCAAAGGAGCAACTTGGTTTTCATCTCTTGATGCAAAATCAGGATATTGGCAGCTTCGTTTAGACGAAGAAACAAAGAAATTAACTGCTTTTACTTGCCCAACAAAAGAATCAACAAGTGTGTTACTCTATGAATGGAATGTATTACCATTCGGATTAAAACAAGCCCCAGGTATTTACCAAAGATTTATGGAAGAAAATCTAAAAGAGTTAAATGAATTTGTTTTAGTGTATATTGATGATATACTATTTTTTACAAAACAAGATAGAGAAGATCATCTTCAAAAATTATTAATAGTTTTAGAAAGATGTAAAGAAAAAGGATTAGTTCTTAGCAAAAAGAAAGCAAGAATAGCAAAACAAGAAATAGAGTTTCTTGGATTAATTCTATCTACTCAAGGAAAGCTAAAACTTCAACCAAATGTCCTAGAAAAGGTAAATTTATTTCCTAATAAAATAGAAGATAGAAAACAATTACAAAGATTTTTAGGATGTATAAATTATATTTCTGATCAAGGATTTTTAAAGAATATAACAGAATACACTAAAAGCTTATTTCCAAAAATAAGTACTAAAAAAGAATGGAAATGGGATGAAAAAGATAGTATGCAAATTCAAAGGATTAAAGAATTATGTGAAAAACTTCCAGAACTTTATATTCCAGAAGAAAATGACTACTTAATAGTAGAAACAGATGCTTCAGACATAACCTGGTCAGGATGTCTAAAAGCTAAGAAAGCTATAAAAAGTTTGGAACAAGAAAAAGAATCACTAGATTCTAAAGATTCCCTAAAGGAATTACTTTGCAGGTATATTTCAGGGACTTTTACTCCAACAGAACAGAGATATACCACTCATGAAAAGAAAACTCTAGCAGCAATTAAATCTCTTAAGAAATGGAAAATTGATTTACTACCAAGAGAATTTACATTAAGGACAGATTCAAGCTACCTAACAGGTTTCATACGATATAATTTAAAAGTTGATTATAATCATGGACGATTGATAAGATGGCAATTATTTTTGTTACAATATCCAATAAAAATTGAATATATTAAGGGTGACAAAAATGTTATTGCAGATACATTAACAAGAGAATGGAGTTCGTCTACAGCGCATTAGATCAAGAAATTCAAAAATATGAGCAAGAGCTCGAAAAATGCAAGCATTGTCAGCAAATAAGGACACAGATCCAATCCCTCAAGAAGGCCATCGAAGCAATGAAATCAACACAACAAGCAGAAACATCAGAGTTCAGCCAGCTAAGCATGGTGGACAAATCAGGTGAAGAAAAAATTTCAGAAAATAAAACAATTGCTGAAATCATTAAAAAATCCACCCAAGATAAAAAATATTATGTAATTTATAATGGCCCCATGAAAGGAGTATATGATGCCTGGGAAAAAGCAGCACCATTCACACACCAGTCAAAGATAATTCATAAAGGAGGGTTCCTAACACTGGAAGAGGCAAAGAAATCCTTCAAGGAATATGAAGCTCTCCATCCAGAGCAAACCCTAAAAAGAGCAGATAAAGCTCTAATTCAATCCCAGAGAACAGGGATAATAAGAAACATTCCTACAAGGGCTGAAATCAAGGAAAAGAAAAGGGTCTGTAGATCTAATCTCAGAGAAACCCTTAACATAGTTCTGAATTGGACTGAAGAAAAAAGGGCAATTTTGGGATATTATCCTATTGCCAAAGAACAGCTAACAAAGCTGGTTATATTTTCAGATGCTTCCCCATCTGACACCTATCAGTTTTTCCAGTATGGATTAATTGATACAATCTTAATTTTTAATGATCTAAAAATTATTAGTGAGTTTCCTGCAGGATTCGTTGATGCAGTAAAGAGATTTAAAAATATGATTGACAATGTAAATCCAAGGGATATATCCCTAAAATTTACAAACAGTCAACCTATTTTTAATGAAGAAGAAGAATGCTTGGTTCCAGCACACCAAGTAATATTCATGTCCGTCTTCCCAGAAAATTTTCAACCAATTGATCAAATTCAAGATTTAACAATTTACAGTCATGAAGGAAGGCTAGCCAGCACATTAGCAAGGGTCTTTGAAAGAACTCAAAAAATAACGAAGGAATCTCACACAAGGATTAATTATAAAAGTAGAAATACTCTGCTTGTGTCCAGTAAAAGAAATGAAATTGAAGAAAGAGAGATGAGACTCTTAGTAGAATTTGAATCAGCATTCTACAACTTATCTGGACTTTTAGAAAAACTCCCTGAAGGGATAAAGAGGAATCTCTGCTATTTGATAAAAGACAGAGAAGACCACAAGTGCCAGCTATGTGCCTCAGAGTTATCTGAAGAAAGCAATAATGAAACGGAATCAACTCACATGATGAAGGAAGAAGACAATACATCTGACGGTCACATGATAAAAGAAGAGGACAGCACATCTGAAGCATCTCTCAACATTATTGCATAGTGACGTAAGCACTTAGGTCATAGAGCACCAACAATGTAGCTGGTGAAAGAGAACAAACAATGACGTAAGCAATGACGTCATAAGAAGGGTAAGGATGGGAATTGTCCATCAAACCCAACTATTATAAATAGGCTGCTTAGGCAATTGTAAAGGCATCAGACAATAGGAAGCAGGAGGCTAAGAGTACTCATATGCTAGGAGAGCAAGGAGGAAGCTGCCGAGGCGATTCTATAGTCTGAGGAAGAATCCCCTTAGGGAAAAATAGTTCTAAACTCCCCTCTGGAGTTAGTATCTACAATCTCCCCTCTGGAGATAAAAACTCCTTATGTAAAATATACTGAATAAAGGAAGTTTTTCTCCAGAAAGGTACATCTTCATTCTAGTCTTTCAATTATGAATTATTTAGAAAGTTTAGAATTAACAGAAGAATCTGATTATTATAGATTAACTGCTTTATTAGATAATGAAAAGCAGGTTGTTCTAAAAACAGAATTAAATTTCAAATCAAATGAAAATTTTAATAAACAAAATCTTTTAAAAGAAATTTTTAACAGAAAAAATATAATATACTATGGAAAAATTCAACTTGAAGCTCCTATAAAAATAAAATCTGCCAATGGAGAACTTGAAATAGCTTTGATAAATAATGAAGAATTGAGTAAACAGATTGAGAAAATTAAGGATCAACAAAAAAGATCTAAAATTGGATGGATTCATATTAGTACTATACAAGTCTTAATTAAATCTACATATATGAAAGGAATTAATTCACCAATAAGTTTAGCAATCTGTGACAAAAGAATTACTGATGACCCAATAGATCAAATAATTGGAATTGTTCATGGAAATTTGGCAAACGTAAATGTTAAATTTAATGCCCATCTTGGATATGCTATACCTTTATCAACTGAAAATCTTGGAAGATCTGTAAGTTTGGCTTATAAATTTCATAGAAAGAATCTAATGGAACAAGATGATGAACCATTTTCAATTACATATGCAATAAATTATGCTTTAACAAATAGCCATCATAGTATAATATTTAAAAACAGAGAAAGAATTTATGTCGATGAATTATTTCAGAAAATTGTAAAACAGAAATACCAAAATATAAAGCTATTGAAAACTCAGTTCTATTACTAAAAGAACCATCAGGAAAATTGATTTCATCAAATTTTCAAATAAGAGAATCTAAAATTAATAGTCCCTTAAGTTTATCTAAGTTAAAGATTAAAGAAGAAGATTCTGAAATAAAAGAATTAACAAAAAAGGTCGAAAAATTAAATGAAACCCTAAATACTAAATTATGACAATAAATAAAGAAGAAATATATGTAACTTATCAAGATAAGAAACAAGAGCTCTTTGAAAGAGAAAATCGTTTGAATTATTTGCAGTTCTCTGAAATAAATCAAAGAGCATTTAAAGCTCTAAAAATAATCTATAACAAGTTAAAAAGAGAAGTTGAAGAGTTAGAAAAATTAATAGAATCTCTAGAAAAAAGTGATGAAGCAATGATAGAATTTGCAGAAATTCTAAAATAAATAATGAAGCATACAAAGATTGAAAGACCAGAAAATAAAATAAAAAGAAAAAGAGCGAAAAAATTAAAAAGTAAAATAAAGGAGTATAAAAAGGAATTAAATAATCTTCAGATCGAAATTGATGACCTTATAATAAAAAGGATAGAAATAAGAATAAATATAAACAAGTTGGAGTTAAACTTAAAAAATTTATAAATGCCTAGAAAACCATATTATGACTTAAAAGAATTAAAGCTGTTAAAAGAAAAAATGGAGAATGAGGTTGAAAAATTAAAAAGATATTTAGAAACAACGGAAAGTGTAGAAATAAAAGAAGTTTTTGAAGATTTGAAAAAATATATTAAAGAAAAAGACAAACAGATAAAAGATTTTATAAACAATAATCCATGCAAAAAAGAATATTATAAACTAAAACAAGATTAAAAAACTATAAAAATGAAATCAGAATTATAAATACTAGTAATAATAAAAATTTTCAACATCTTCAAATCTATACACATTATAAACATAAAAGAGTTAAAAATTGGTATCAGAGCCAAGTTAACGATTAAGAGTAACACTTTCTCTTTAAGCAACACTTTTAGTGATACGCTTTTAAACCAAATAAAAACAAAAATCTGTAAATCTGTACCAAAATGCATCTGTACACTAGATGGATCCTTTATTTAATCATATTATTTATCCTTAAAATTATATTAAATCTTTTAATTTTAATAGATATAAATCGACTTAATAAAAAACTCATCTTTAAATACTTTTAAAAATACGAACACATTTTTTTTTATCAAAGCAAGCTTTTTAATTCAAATTGATTACGACATACGGAAAAGATATTCCAATATATTCCCATGTAAAGTCACTCTCGAGTCTAGAATGTGGAAGAGTGCCGTAGCCAAATTCCTTACATATTTTGTCTGCAATATTTGTGAACCTTAACAATCTAAGAAGAAAAAAAAATAGAAATAAACAAAAATCTATCATTTTAATTAAAAATTTATATATGATATAATATAATATAATAAATATAAAATTGCTTGGCGTACATTTTAAATATAGAATGATGAAAAATCATTGCAATTTATTTTACGAATTTTAACTTTTAAATATTTAACTATTAATTTTTGATTTCGCTAGAAAGACAATGAAAAATTTTGACAATGTGTATAATAAATTTTAAATTTAGCATAATACAAAAAAAAAAAAATTACAACGCATCACACTCCTTCCATAGACACCAATACTTCTGCTGCTGGGGAACAACGCATCGCTTCTGTTCTCTTTTGCAGATCCCATTTCCTTAATTTTTGCTGGCGTTGGAACTTTTGGCCGGGACCTCTTGGTTTGAACGGCTCAGATAAGGCCGCACAGAGACGGAGAGAAACAGAGAAAAAGAAATTGCACCACGTTCTTCATACGTATAAAATAAAAGAATACGTAACTTTTCGTGACCAAATTTTTATGTTTTCAAAATTTAAAATTTAAAATTATTAAAAATTAATTAAATTAATTATTAATTGATTTAAATTTTAATTTTATCTCTATTGTATACATTGTATACTAATATTAATATCTCCTTATACTTTTTTAAAGATTATATCTAAAAATAAAATGAGAGCATAATGTTTAAACAACAGACACATTACATAGTCAAAACTTTTTTAGCCAAATTTAACTAAATTAAATTTACATATGTTTAATATATTCTTCTTCTCTTTCTTTTTTTGTGTGATTTTTTCTTTTTTTTAATAATTTATTATTATTATTATTATTATTATTATTATTATTATTATTGTTATTATTTTTAATTTGATATTATAAAATTAATTAAATAATAACAAAAATATATTATTTAATTATAAATGACATATAAATTTCTTTTTCAAATGAACTTCTGTTGCACAATGCTTTATGCATTTCATCTTTCAATTTTAAAGCTCACCTCTATATTATATTGTCAGATAACTTTTATTCACGTACAAATAGTGATGGATTCAAAAATTTTAGACAATAAAAACAAATATGCAGCATATAACAATAATAAAAAAAATTTATAAACATATTAAAGTAAGTAAAAATAAATAAAATAAAATATTAAATATTAATTAATTTTTTATTATATTAAATAATATCATGAAAAAATATGATTATTAATTCACCTTTTTATAAAATAAATATATAATAATAAATGAGATTAATTAAGATGATAAATAGATTATTTTTAATCAATAATAAAAATAAAACATATTTTTTATGAATTATGTACGATATATTATATATTAGGAAAAAATTATACACCAAATCTCTCATATCCTCATGGTATATTTTATAAATTACTTAATAATTATTCAATCATTTAATAAAAGAAAGAACAAAAATTAATTTCAAATAATCGTAATAATAAAGTTAGTTACTTAAATAAATAAAAGTACAAAATGTGTTATTGTTTCAATTGAATTTTAATTCAATTTCTGTTTAAAAACTAATTATCAAAATACGTGTTTAGTACAAAATTCTTTAATTTACTTATAAATATTAAAGTTGAGTTAAAAAAAATTCAAGGATATAAACTTCAACTAAATAAATTTATTAATTGAATAACACTACAATAATATTTTGTTTTTTATTAAATTAATTTAATATATATTTTTATCTTATACTTTTAGATAAAAATTAGAGTTTAATTTTGATGTACTGATAGTGTAAAATATTTTACACAATTATTCAATTATGCCTTTTTTTTAGATGATCACGCAATCAAGATAGTTATTTTTTATAATATAGTATTATATAATTGGATACACATGTACAATTTTATACTAACAATGTATCAAAATTTCATTCTAAAAGTTAAAAAATATATATATAATAAATATTTTAACACAATTTAATAATTATTTTTTAAATAGAGGCAAATATAATTTTTCAATGGAAGCACATATATATTTATACATATATTTTCTTACATTTTTTCAAAATATTAGTGAAAAAAAAAAACGCAACAATACTAGAAGAAGGAAGAAGATGAGAAGGAGAAATAAAAAAACGCAACAATACCAACAATAATAAAAAGAATTGATAGATTAATAGTTAAGCTAAAACTGAATTAGTTAAGCCAAGCTGAGTCATCAAAGTTAGTTATATTCTCTCAGTTAGATTAATTACAAGCTAGCTGTTATTAGGCTCAATATATATAGCCAACTGTTAGTTACAAAAGTGTGTTGTAATAGTTCAATTCACCTTTACCAAATTAGTGAAACTTTCTCTCTTTTTCTTATTCAATTCTCTCTTCTTGTTTTCTGTTCTACTATTCTTGTTCTTCTCTTTCGGTTAGGCACTGATATCTTACATGGTATCAGAGCTGTGATTTGTTCAATCGTCATGGAGGTAAACACAAGAATCATTGAAGCTCATGTTCAGCACCAACCTAACTTCACGTCCTCACCGATTTTGATGAAACATGATGAAGACAACTTTCTCCAATAAAAAGCAGAATTGACAATCGAAGGACACGATCTGTTAGCACACATCACAGGAGAAGATATTCCAGCTCAGCACACAACTTCATGAGAAAAGAATCCAGAATTTGCGAGGTGGAAGCGGCAAGATGCTCTGCTTAAATCTTGGTTGTTGGCATCAATGACGAAGCCTTTCACTACTTGAATGGTAGGTTTCTTATACACATATCAGGTATGGAGAAGGTTAGAAGATCACTTTGGTCACAAATTAGAGCAAGAATTCTGCAATTAAAGAACAAACTAAGTAGCATTAAAATTTTTGCCAGTAGCTGTGTTAGAAATTAAAGAAACAATAGATACATTAGCCTCAGTTGGAGAACCAGTCAGGGAAAGTGACCATGTCAGTGCCATACTCAATGGCCTAACGGAGGAATATGGACCATTGATTACAGCTGTAGTTTTACAATAGTCTAGTGCTCGATCGGAAAGTTAGAATCTTTGCTTCTTGCACATGAAAGTATGATAAAAAGATTCAGGAGGTCAGATTTGTTGATTCAAGCGAATGTAGCTCAGCATTCAAATAATTATGGAGGTCGAGGGCATTTCAGGGATGATTTCAGAGGATGAGGTAGAAGAACGATGAGAGGTGGTTTCTCCAGCAATGAAAGAAGTTCTTATATAAGATTTGATGGAGGATTCTATGACAATGATAGAAGATTTAACAGTGGCAATCAAAATAAAAGACGATATGATGGTGGAAGTAGCAGATCAGTTTGCCAGCTATGTGATAAGGTTGGCCACATAGCTTGCAGATGCTGGTTCAGGTATGATTTGTCATGTGGGAATGAAATCCAGAATTCAAGACCAGGTTATGAGCATACAGAAGCCCGGTCACAGCCACATGCTCACTTGAGTGCTTTAGAAACACCACCCACTAGTTATAATCAAAACTGGTATCCGAATAGTGGTGCTACACACCATATGACTCCAAATCCTCAAAATGTGATGAACAGTAAAAGCTATGAGGGGTCAGAACAAGTAATTGTGGGAAACGAAACAGGTTTGCAAATCACTTCTATAGGAAATTCCATTTTTAAAACTGATTTGAGTTCTAGGAAGTTCTTGTTGCAAAAACTGCTACATGTGCCTGAAATAACCAAAAATCTTTTGAGTGTGTATCAATTCTGTTGTGATAATAATATGCTTTTTGAGATTAATGCTCTTGGTTATTGTGTCAAATCACAAGAAAGCAAAGAGTTGATTCTACAGGGTGAAGTTGATAAGGGAATGTATAAATTTGTCAAATTCTCTCCTTCAATAACTCTAACTGCTTACAACTCTATCATGTCCACAATTGAGTAATTTCTCTTGTGGCATGCAAGGTTAGGGCATGCAGTAAATAAAGTAGTTAGTGTAGTCTTGAAAGATTGTAATTTGTCATTTGTTGAGAATAAAGAGTCTTGTACAGCTTGTAGCATAGGCAAGTTACACCAATTACTATTTCCAATTTCAAACACAGTGTATCAGTCACCATTAGAATTAGTGTATTCAAACATATGGAATCCTGCCCCTATGCCAGATTTGAATAAAAACTTCTATTTTGTCAATTTTATCGATGCTTTCTCAAAATTCACTTGGCTTTATCTAATTAGAGCATGGTCACAACTTAAATTAGTTTTTTTTTTTAATTTCCAAAAGATTGTTGAATTGCAATTTTGGTACAAAAATTAAATTATTTCAGTCTGATAATGCTACTGAGTATGCTAGTTTGTCAAAGGAGTTACAATCACAAGGGATCAGGCACATATTTTCATGCCCTCACATCCATCAACAGAATGGAGCTGCAGAGCGCAAACACAGGCATGTAGTAGAGATGACGATGACACTAATGGCTGGTTTTGGAGTGCCAATGCGATATGAGGTGACGCTTTCCTTACTGCAGCTCAACTCATCAATGTTCTACCAACACCAACATTGGGAAACACGTCTCCAGTGGTGTGGATTTTAGAATACCACAAACTAACCGGCAAGTATGCCAGGTTGTACCAAGTAATACCTCAGGTGAGTGAGGGTCGATCCCACAAGGATTGATGGAATGAGCAACAATAGTCGAATGACTTACTTAGTCAGGCAAGCAGAATATGATGTTTTGAGGTTCAAAAGCATTAAACAGTACTTCAGAAAGTAAGAACGCAAACAGTAGAATTGGTGTGAAATGTATGTGAGAAAATAGTTAAGATTTCGGAGTTATTTATTCTTCCGGATTAAATTTTCTTACCAACTATTTTAATCATGTAAGATTCATTTCATGGCAAACTGTAATTGGCTAAACCCTAATTTCTTAGTGATCTAGTCTCCTCTAACCTAATCAACCGCCAATTTCTTGGTCACTTAATATAGATTAGAGGGTTAGGTTCAATTCTAGTTTATTAACCACAAAAAGCTTAATTACCCAAATATAAGAGGATTATATGTCATGTATCCCGTTAAGTCCAAGTAATTAGCAGTTTAGGAGGAATTTAGTCTCAAGCTAATATTCAAGTGAGATAACTTTTCCAAGAATCAACAAGAATTTCATGTAGAATAAGAGTTATTTTCCAATACACTCATATTCATAAGATGAGGAACGAAAGTAATCCTTGAAATTAAATCAATACATTAATTAAAATAGAGTGGCAATAGTAGCAATCAATGGAAATAAACAGAGCTCCTAACCTTAACCAAGGAGGTTTAGTTGCTCATTACTCAAAGAAAAAACTAGGGTTCAAAAGTGTAAAAGTGCGAAATGAGGAAGAGAGAAGAGATCCCCCGAAGGGAGAAATCTTTTCTCTTTTATATCTAACATAATTTGATTTGAAAATAAAATAAACTAATAATTACTAAAGCCCAAAAGATTGTGTTTGGGACTAGAAATACTTAAAATAAATAAGAATATAATAATTAAAAGTCAAATCCAACTAAAGATGCTCCTTTGGTGAAGAATGATCCGAATCATTGGCGCTAAACGCCAGACTCGGCGTTTAGCGCCCTAGAGGGCAAAAACTCCCCTTTCGATTATGATTTTACAGCGCTAAACGCCAGGCTTGGCATTTAGTGCCCCCAATGGCAGAAAGCTTCCACTCGTTGCTGGCTTGCTGGTGCTAAACGCTCAGGTCCGCGTTTAGCACCAGCTTAGCAGACTCCAAACTCTTCTCTTTTCTTGCACATGAACACTGTTAAACCGATCCAAACTTCACCTGAAATAATTAAAACACTAAAGCGACTGAAAGTAGCATCCAAATAGGCTTCTAACACTAAAATATAATTAAAACTCAATAAATTTATATCTAAAATAAATAGAAAATAGAGAAAAGATGCTCACACATCACAACATGAAACTTGAACTGTTGCTTGTCCTCAAGTAACTAAAAACAATACAGGATTGAGAAGAGACATTGCTTAAGGCTTGAGTGTTTATTTAAGCTCTTGCCCAATTATTGAGTGGGGTTAATGATATCGTGATCCTGAATAGTTTCAGCATCTCACTATCCTTTGAAGCTGAGAAATGTCAATGTCCCTTAGAACTAGAACTCAGATGTTATTATAGATTCTCTTCCTCTTTAAGCTCTAATTAATCCTTGAACACAGCTTTTTTCTTATCTTTTCTTTGGTGTTTTGTACCTTGAGTCTAGCCGTGACTCTTAATATTTTGTCTCAAGCTTAACTTGACACAAAAACACCACAAGCACTTAATAAGGGAACTCTTTGAGTTCTAATTTTTTTTTTCTTTTAGTTTCTCCCAGTCAGTGGTGCTCAGAGCCTTTAGCATACTCTGTAATTGCACTTGGCCTCAACTCTTAGTGCTCTGTCTCAAGGATTACTTGACACATTTACACCACAAGCATATGGCTAGAAAAACAACTCTTTGAGCTTTTAATCATATTTGACCTTCTTAGCCATTGATGCTCAGAGCCTTGGACCTTGCTTTTTATATTCTTTTTCTTTTGCTGTTTGTTTTGCTTTAAGGATTAAATTTTTTTTCTTTTATTTAATTCAGAGAATCCATAATACTTTTCTAAGTTCCTGTACCTCAAGAATTAACATTCTTAACTTCAACATCAATTATGTACTATTCATGTCATACATTTAGAATCACAGATAGTACCACCACATCAAAGTAAACAAGACAACTCAACATATATATATATATATATATATATATATATATATATATATATATATATATATTTATTTCAAGTCCTCACACCACTTTTCTCTTCTTTTTCTTTTTAAATTCAATCTCAGTGAGCGGTACATGAGATGCCATTTGCCATTTTTTTAATAGAAATAAAAATAACTAAACAAACTGACTAAAACTAAAAGACTAAAAATATTGAAAATCATGCAAAGGACAAAAAATAAGCAACCGAGAACAGGAAATAATAAAATAAGAACAAGAAGGGTGGTAAGAACGAAAAGAAACTCAACTACCTCAGTTGTTCTGGTGACCATCTCACTCTTCAGGCTGTGCTCTTTCGTGAAGATGATTCACCTCCCTTTGGTGCCATTGATGATAATATAAACAGAGAGCTCGCTCTGCAGCAATACCAAACTTGAATTGTTGCTTGTCTCCAAGTAAAGAAAAACTGAAAATGGGGAGGAACATAAGAAGCGCACGGATGAGTAAAAACAAAAAATATTGCAAAAGAAAGAAGGGAGTGATATAAGGGCAAGAAGCAGTAAAAAAATTATTTCTTTGAGGGACGAGGGCTGGGTCCACGTTTAGCGCTAGCCAAATAGAAAGCTTTTAAAAATTGTGCCATCTTGGGCGCTAAAGGCCGCTCCTGGCGTTTAGCACCAAGCAAACAGAAGCAACTCCACTTTTTATGCCATTTCTGGCGCTGAATGCCCAGCTTGGCATTTAGTGCCAGAGCACCCGAATGAACTCCTCTCCAGGGTGCTTCGTTCTTTCTTTATATTTCTTCTGTTCCTATTTCGAACACCTTGCATGACCACAAACATAGATAAACCAAGAAAAACTATGAATAAAAATCTTAAATAAATGAAAATTAAAATGAACACAAAAGCAAAGGATACTGAGGGTTGGGTTGCCTCCCAAAAAGCGCTTCTTTAACGTTACTAGCTTGACGATTGATTGTTGCTAAGGTGGAGATTGATCATAGTGCTTCAACTCCTCCCCTCTCACTGTGAATCTTTTCCCTGTGTTCCCATGAAGTACCTCAATATGCTCAAGAGAGAGGATTTTATTCACTATATGAGGTAACACTGGATTATGAGCTAACACCACCTTCAACCCTGGAGAGAAACCTTCAGTGGGGATCTTTTTATTTCCATCCCCCGGGTACTTTCTTCTTGGAAACTTCCTCCTTGGTGGATGACAGACGCCCAACACCAAACTTAGGTTTGATGTCAGGGAGAATGGTATTGATTCCCACCAAGGGAGGTTTGATCTGCAAACTCTATTCTACATCATCAGGGGATTCTTAGAGATTTGGATCAGTAAAATCAATCTTCATGCAATTGCCTTCTTCACCTGAGGGATGTATGTGTTTAAAAACCTTGAAGATCAAATGCTCCTCATGCACCTTCAGCATCAATTCACCTTCTTCCACATCAATCAGAGTTCTCCCAGTGGCTAGGAATGGTCTTCCTAAGATTATAGAGGCGTTTTCATCCTTTTCCATGTCAAGAATTACAAAATCCGTTTGGAGGAAGAACTTACCCACCTTGACCAAGATATTCTCCACTATTCCATGTGCATGCTTCAAAGATTTATCTGTCATTTGTAATGCTATCCTTGTTGGTTGTTCCTCTTTGATTTATAGCTTTTTTTTTATCACAGACAAAGGCATTAAATTTATGCTTGCTTTTATATCACATAAGGCTTTCTCAAAGGTTGTGTTTTCAATGATACATGGTATTTGAAAGCTCCCTGGATCAGGCATCTTCCTTGGCGAATTACTCTGAATTATGACACTACATTCCTTGGTCAAGACCACTATCTCATCTCCCTTTAAAGGCCTCTTCTTGGATAGCAATTCCTTCATGAACTTGACATAGAGAGGCATTTGTTCCAAAATTTCAGCAAAAAGAATATTGATTTGTAACTTTCTGAAGACTTCCAAGAGCTTTGAAAACTGTTTGTCCTTGGTCTCCTTTTGAAGCCTCTAAAGATATGGCATCTTTGGCTTGTATTCAGGTGCTTTAGGCAACGTTGGATATTGCTTAAGATCAACCGGAAAGGGGTTATCCAGGTGCCTTGGAGGGGCATGTACTATAGTATCCTCAGTCTTCTCCAAAGCTTCTTTTTAAACCGATTTTTCAATAACTTGTGCTTTCCCACCTGCCACTGGTCCACTTACTAAGGTGATAACTTTGCACTCCTCTCTTGGATTTGGAGTTGTATTACTAGGAAGGGTGTTGGTGGACCTCTAATCAATTTCAGCAACTTTTGTGGCTAGTTGACCTATCTGAACCTCCAAGTTCTTAAGTGAAGCTCTGGTTTCCTGCATGAAACTAAGAGTACTCTTGGAGAGCTCTGAAACTATAGATTCCAAGTTAGAGGACTTCTGAGAATTAGAACGTGGATTGTTATTGTTGAAACTACTCTGATTGAACCTGTTCTGATGGCCCTGATTGTTATTGAAATTCTGGTGCCTTTATGCTTTATTTCCCCAACTAAAATTAGGATGATTCCTCCACCCCAGATTATATCTTAAAAAAAGGATCATTGTTGGGGGGTCTAGAGGAATTACTCATGTAATTGACCTGTTCAGGAAGAAATTGAGCATAATCATAAGTCTCATCTTGAGGGAAGCTACCACTCATGTCATAAGATGTATCTTGAGTATTAACAGCTGAGACTTGCATTCCACTCAAGTGCTGGGTAATGGCATTGATTTGTTGAGACATGGCCTTGTTCGGAGCAAGAATGACATCCAAAGCATCCAATTCCATGACTCCTTTCCTCACAGAGATCCTCTCAGAAGAGTACAAGTATTGGTTATTAGCAACCATTTCAATCAACTCCATAGCCTCTTCAGGGGTCTTTTTCATGTAGAGTGATCCGCCTGCAGAATTATCTAGAGACATTCTGGCGGTCTCAGAAACTCCATCGTAGAAAATTTGCAACTGAATCCAGTTTGAGAACATATCAGGAAGGGATTTCCTGAGTATCAACTTGTACCTCTCCCAGGATTCATAGAGAGACTCTCCCTCTCTCTGCCTGAAGGTCTAAACATCCGTCCTCAACTTAATCAGCTTCTGAGGTAGAAAGAACTTGCTCAGAAATCTGTTGACCACCTTATCCCAAGTATCCAAGCTCTCCTTGGGTTGAGTATCAAACCACTGCTTAGCTTTGTTCCTTACAGCAAATGGCAAGAGAAGTAGCTTGTAGACATCAGGATGGACTCCGTTAGTCTTCACAGTATCACATATCTGCAAGAAATTAGAAATAAACTGGTTTGGGTCTTCTTGCGAGAGTCTGTGAAGCTGGAAATTTTGTTGCGCAAAAGAAATCAACTAAGGCTTCAGCTCAAAATTGTTGGCAGCAACAGGGGGTACAATAATGCTATTCTCATAGAAATTAGGGCTAGGAGCAGTGTATGAGTCAAGTGTTCTCCTAGGTTGTGCAGGCATATTAGGAGGATTAACAACATTGGCATTAATCGCATTATTGTTGTTGTTGAGCTCCATAGTGGACTCTTCAGCTTCCTTTTCAAAGTTGTCCTTGAGATTTTCACCAACTTTGTAAGCTCTAACCTGTTGTAAACGCCTTCTCAAGGTTCTTTCAATCTCAGGATTAAAGTCTAGAAGAGGTTCTTTATTCCTATTTCTGCTCATAAACAAACAAAAAACAAAGAAAAGTGAGAATCTCTACGTTAGAATGAAGAGAATTCTTGGTGAAGTAACCTGTATAACAGAAATAAAATAAAGCAACTGAATAGATTAAACAAAAAATTCAAACAACTAATGAGCAAAAAAGGAGTGTAAAATTTGAACTAATTATAAAAGAAAATAACTAGAAAAAATAGAACAACTATCGGAGCACCAAACTTAATTTCAGAAATTAAGAGAATAATTTTAAGTAAAATAAAACTAAATTTTCGAAAATTTAAAGGACAAAAATAAATAAGAAATAAAACTAAGAATGCATAATCTAAGCAATCAAACAACAGTTAGTTATCAATCATAGTCAATCTCTGGCAACGGCGCCAAAAACTTGGTGCGGATTTTAGAATACCACAAACTAACCGGCAAGTGCACCGGGTCGTACCAAGTAATACCTCAAGTGAGTGAGGGTCGATCCCACAAGGATTGATGGACTGAGCAACAATAGTCAAATGACTTACTTAGTCAGGCAAGCAAAATATGATGTATTGAGGTTCAAAAGCATTAAACAGTACTTCAGAAAGTAAGAACGCAAACAGTAGAATTAGTGTGAAATGAATGTGAGAAAACAGTTAAGGTTTCAGAGTTATTTATTCTTCCGGATTAAATTTTCTTACCAACTATTTTAATCATGTAAGATTCATTTCATGGCAAATTGTAATTGACTAAACCCTAATTTCTTAGTGATCTAGTCTCTTCTAACCTAATCAACCGCCAATTTCTTGGTCACTTAATATAGATTAGAGGGTTACGTTCAATTCTAGTTTCTTAGCCACATAAACCCTAATTACCCAAATATAAGAGGATTATATGTCACGTATCCCGTTAAATCCAAATAATTAGCAGTTTAGGAGGAATTTACTTTCAATCTAATATTCAAGTGAGATAACTTTTCTAAGAATTAACAAGAATTCATGTAGAATAAGAGTTATTTTTTAATACACTCAGATTCATAAGATGAGGAACGAAAGTAATCCTTGAAATTAAATCAATATATTAATTAAAATAGAGTGGCAATAGTATCAATCCATAGAAATAAACAGAGCTCCTAACCTTAACCAAGGAGGTTTAGTTGCTTCTGATTCAGAGAGAAAACTAGGGTTCAAAAGTGTGAAAATGCAGAATGAGGAAGAGAGAAGAGATCTCCCGAAGGGAAAAATCTTTTTCCTTTTATATCTAACCTAATTTGATTTGAAAATAAAATAAACTAATAATTACTAAAGCTCAAAAGGTTGTGTTTGGGACTAGAAATACTTAAAACAAATAAGAATATAATAATTAAAAGTCAAATCCAACTAAAGATGCTCCTTTGGTGAAGAATGATCTGCATCATTGGCGCTAAACGCCAGACTCGGCGTTTAGCGCCCTAGAGGGCAGAAACTCCCCTTTCGATTCTGACTTCCTGGCGCTAAACGCCAGGCTTGGCGTTTAACGCCCCTAATGGTAGAGAGCGTCCACTCGTTGCTGGCTTGTTGGCGCTAAACGCCCAGGTCCGCGTTTAGCACCAGCTTGGCAGACTCCAAACTCTTCTCTTTTCTTGCACACAAACTCTGCCAAACCGATCCAAACTTCACCTGAAATAATTAAAACACTAAAGCGACTCAAAGTAGCATCCAAATAGGCTTGTAACATTAAAATCTAATTAAAACTCAATAAATTTATATCTAAAATAAATAGAAAATAGAGAAAAGATGCTCACGCATCATCCAGCAGAGAAGCTACTTCGTAAGAAGCCAGACTATAACTGTCTACGGGTGTTTGGCTATCTTTACTTTTCCCATCTGCGGCCGTTCAATCGTCACAAGCTTGAATTTCGGTCAGCACCCTGTGTGTTTTTAGGATATGGTACTGCTCATAAAGGGTACAAGTGTCTCACACCAAAAGGCAAAGTGGTGATCACACGAAATGTTGTGTTCAATTAGATGCAATTTCCCTTCAAAACTGGAAATCATCTCGTGGGTGTCACTACTGTTGTGTTCAATGAGATGTAATTTCCCTTCAAGACATTCACTGCTCACCAAGACCCCTACCTCCATCACATGTCACAGATCATTCGACAGCTTCTCAACACTCTTCTCAACACTATTCTCCATTTTCCATAAATACCACCCAACCCTCTGTCCGCTGCCAACCACCCTCAGCTTCATCCCCATCCCCAATCCCCTATGGCATCTCCACTCATCATCTCTCAGCGAGCACCCTCAGCCACACCTATCCCATGCCCATTTCAGCCCTAGAAATTGTTCTCCCTAGTTGTTAACCTGCGCCCAGTGCCCACACCCAAAACATACACCCTATGATCACACAAAGTAAGTTTGGCAGTCTTCGACCGAAAGCTTATCATGCTGCAGTTGAGCAACGATCAATGAAAGAGGCTATAGTTCACCCGAAATGGAAGGAAGCCATGGATAATGAATATCAAGCACTGCTAAAGAACAAGACATGGCAGCTTGTAGCTCTACCAAAGGACCGATAAGCTATTGGAAGCAAGTGGGTCTTTAGAGTTAAGTACAACTCTGATGGCACACTCTAGAAGTACAAGACCAGGCTGGTTGCCCAAGGCTTCTCTCAGAGAATTGGATTTGATTTTACTGAGACCTACAACCCAGTAGTTAAACCAACTTCAATAAAATTAGTCTTGACACTTGCATTAGCAAACAATTGGTCAATTTGACAATTGAATGTAAATAATACATTTTTGCATGGAGAGTTGCTTGAGGATGTGTATATGTGACAACCACAGGACTATGTGCAAGGTGATGGAAAGTTGGTCTCCAAACTTACCAAGGCGTTGTACGGTTTGAAACAGGCTTCGAGGGCCTGGTATCATAAGATGTCTACAGCTCTGCATTAACTTGGATTCTCTGCCATATCCTCTGATGTTTCAGTCTTCACCAAATTTGATGCCAATATCTCCACTTTTGTTCTTGTGTATGTAGATGATGTGATCATCACTGGAAGCTCAACCAATGCTATGACTACTGTGGTGAATCAAGTGAATTGCAAGTTTGCACTCAAAGATACGGGGGACCTTCATTACTTTCTAGGCATTCAAGTTAGCAAGACTAAGGGTGGAGGACTATTACTCAGCCAAGAGAAATATATTAATGATTTACTAGGTAAGGCAGGCATGATGGGCTGCAAACCTTGTAGAACACCTCTTCCATCATCACTAAAATTCTTTTAGTTTGGTGGTGATAAGTTTGATGAACCAGCACTTTATCATTCAGTGGTAGGCAGTCTTCAGTATCTTACAGTTACAAGACCAAAGCTTGCTTATGCTGTAAGCAAAATCTCTCAGTTCATGCAGGACCCGTTGGAGTCTCATTGGAAACTAGTAAAAAGAATCCTCATGTATGTGAGTGGCACAATAAAATATGGCTTACATCTCCGCAGGAATGACTCTTTGAATATCACAGCCTATTGTGATTCAGACTAGGGGAGAGACCCTAATGACAGAAAGTCGACTGGTGGTATGTGTGTTTTCTTAGGAAGGAATTTAGTTTCTTAGTTATCTAAGAAGCAGTCTGTGGTAGCCAGGTCAAGCACAGTGGCTGAATACAGAGCTATGGCGGATCTAGTTGCAGAACTAATTTGGATCAAGAACCTACTAAGCGAGTTAAGGGTCATAGTTTCCACTCCTATAATATACTGTGATAACTTGAGTGCTGTGCTTTTGGCATCCAATCCCATTCTATATTCAAAGTCTAAACACTTTGAAATCGATCTTCACTTTGTGAGGGATTATGTCACAAAGAAATTAGTGCAAGTCAGTCATATTCTGGGGTCTGTTCAGTTGGCAGACATTCTTACAAAGGCAATTGCCTCTGGATCGTTTGACAGTGCTAGAGCAAGGTTAAATGTTGAGCCAAATCTGTCGTGCAATGCCACTGCTGAAGGAGCAGCAGAAACAATTCATGAGCTAAACATGCCTAGTAATGAAGGCATTCTGCATATGGCAGAGAAATCTTAGAAGCCTTAGTAATAGAGTGCATGATGGAATAAGTGTTGAGCAAAATAATAGAATCAGATAGTAGAGTGCATGATAGAGTAATAGTTAAGCTAAAACTGAATTAGTTAAGCTAAGCTGAGTTAACAGAGTTAGTTACACTCTTTCTCAATTAGATTAGTTACAAGTTAGCTGTCATTAGGCTCAATATATATAGCCAGCTGTTAGTCACAAAGTGTTTGTAATAGTTCAATTCACTTTTACCAAATCACTGAAACCCTTCTCTCTTCTTCAATTCTCTCTTCTTGTTCCATGTTCTACTACTCTTGTTCTTCTCTTAGAGTTAGGCACTGATACCTTACAAGAATGACGAGTAAGAAGAAATACGCGAAGAAAAAATATGTAATTTATATACACATTGTGTGAATAGTTTTTATTGAATTTGAACCAATTTAATTAAATTTGGTTGACAAAAATACTTAAATATGTAATGAAATCATTTAAATAGTTCAAATAGATAATTAATTATATAAATATTAATTTTGCATGATCAATAAAATTTATAATCTTTAATCAATAATTTTTAAATAAAAATACTTTTATACTAAATTCTAAATCTTACTTAAATTTTAAAGTCTAAATTCTAATAGTATAAAAATAAAAACATTACTACAGAATCAACACAACTTTATTTTTAACTAACAAGTAATAATTAAAAATATTGACTATAAATATAGTATTAAACTGCTAAACTAAGAATATTAGATTGCAGACTAAAAGTTTTGGTCAATATAAATAAAAATTATTAGCTTCTGAATTTTTTTTTAAAAATAAAATATTAACTTAAAATATGCATTAATATTATTAAAAAATATTAATCCTAATAACATTAATTTCTCTTTTTGATAATTTAATATATTTAATTACCAATCGTATGAAAATTTCTTGGCATCAAAATTCTTAAATAATTTACTTAACATGCTTATATTTTTTAATGAAAAATATTAAGAGATAATCAAAATTTATTATTTTTGGTCATTAATTAATTATTAATATTTAAAAATATGAGATAAAATTTTATAAAGTATTATTTTTATCCTTAATATTTGGGATAAGTCCTATTTGTGTCCCTAACGTTTAAACCGTCCTATTTGTATCTTTAACGTTTATAAAAGTGATTCAATGTTATCCTACTATCAATTATACTAACAAATCAGATTATATTTTTCAATTATTCTCGTTTGAATGTATTCATTCTTACTTAGGTCTCACTTAGATGTGTTCGATTTTAATATTATACCCACTATTTGTGTTTAGATTCAATTATGTCCCTAGAAAAGTGAATTATATAAATGTTGTAGGAATTAGTTTCAACTTTTGATGAGTTATTTTTCGGAATGAATTATCGATTCTATCTCAGACATTTGTATTCTAACTTCAAGAAGATATTTTTAAAACTCAAACTAAAGCGCTCATAATGTGTAATTGATGGTAGGATAACATTGAATCACTTTTACAAATGTTAGGGATACAAATATGACAATTTAAACGTTAGGGACACAAATAGGATTTATCCCAAACGTTGGGGACAAAAACAATACTTTACTCTAAAATATTTTATTAAATTATTAGACTAAATAAATTAAATTAAAAATTAAATTGATGAGTAAATAATAACAAAAAGGTAGAAACTCAGGTGCAGTCGACTTCACGTAAAGTTGATATGTAAAGTTGATATCTAAGAGTTGTTAGATGAAAACTCATATATCAACTTTAAGTCGACTTGACTTGAATTTTCACCTAACAAAAAATAATAAACATTTTTTCTATTTTAACTCTCACTTTCCTATTTTACCTATGATCCTCGCGCCTGAACTTCTCTAACACCCAGACAAATCACAACCGCTTCTTATAATTTATATGTGCGGCGCATATAAATGCGAGTTCCATCAATATGGAGTTGGAGATGGAGATGAAGAAGAAAACATGCATTGCTATGGTTCCATGCCCAGGACATGGCCATCTCATACCACTTCTTGAGTTTGCAAAGCGTTTTCTTCTTCATCACAGAGATGATTTCCATGTCACCTTCCTTATTCCCACTCTTGGTCCTCCTTCTCCTTCCACCATCGCCATCATCAACACTCTCCCTTCAAACATTGACTTCACTTTTCTCCCTCCGGTCAACATTCAAGACCTTCATCTTCAGACCGACCACCCCGTTCCCCAGATGATCCTTACCGTTCGCCACACTCTTCCCTCTCTCAAAGACGCATTAGCTTCATTGAGTTCTCGAACTAACCTTGTTGCTTTAGTTCTTGACGCGTTCTCCCTCGAAGCACTTCATCTCGCTAAAGAGTTCAACGTCTCTTCCTACCTTGCATTTGCCTCTGGCGCTGCAACACTCTCCTTCGTTCTTTCCTTTCCAAAGTTTGATGAAAGCTTCTCCTCCGAATTTGAATCCGAACCCGAGTTTCTTGACTTGGAACGAAGAGTGGCTGTTCCTGGTTGTGATTATGCTTCTTTTAAGGTGAAGGACCTTCCAGATCCGCTTCTGTTTTGTCGATCAGGTGAAATCTACACACTATTTCTCAGTGTGTGCCAGAAAGCCTCTTTGGTTGATAGAATCATAGTGAATACCTTCAATGATTTAGAACCAGAGGCCTTGCGAGCTTTACACAACGGTTCTTCTTCTTGTTCTGTTTATGCGGTTGGACCCATCGTTGCTCAACCTAATCAAAACCAAGATGAAAAGATTCATGAATGTGTTGCATGGTTGAACCATCAGCCATTGAAATCTGTGTTGTATATATGTTTCGGAAGTGGTGGAACACTCTCTCAGGAGCAAGTGAATGAGATAGCATTCGGATTGGAATTGAGTGGACACAAATTTTTGTGGGTAGTGAGAGTCCCAAACAAGATTCCGAATTCCGGTTATGTTATTGGACAAAAGGAGGATCCAATTCAATACTTGCCACCGGGTTTTGTGGAGAGAACCAAAGAACAAGGCCTAGTGGTTCCATCATGGGCACCACAAATTGAGATCCTTGCTCATGGCTCCACTGGTGGGTTCTTGAGTCATTGTGGTTGGAACTCAACGCTTGAGAGCATTGTTCATGGTGTTCCCATGATTGCATGGCCATTGTTTGCTGAGCAGAGAATGAATGCAATTCTGCTCACGGATGTGCTCAGAGTTGCAGCGAGGCCACAGGGTGAAGAGGATGGGGTTGTGAACAGAGAAGAAATTGCCAAAGTTGTGAAGAGAATCATGGACCACGGTAATGAAGAAGGGTTGGAAATGAGAAAGAGGATTCAAGAGTTGAGTTATGCTGCTGCTGCTGCACTCAGTGAAAATGGCTCTTCTACCAAGGCACTCTCGAGTCTTGCACATGAATTGCTGAACAAGAACGTTTAACTGTTTAAGTGCCAAAGTTTCATGCATGTTGACAAAAAAATAGTTGCTTCATCAGATGTGGTAACAAATAAAGCTTATTGATATAATTTTTGTTCTTTGTATATTATCAATAATGTTGAGTCAAATAGCTAAGTTATTAGGAATGAGTTTTTTTTGTTCTTTAAAAAAAATAATATTACAATTATGCGTGGGTAGATTTGATGTGAAATTGATAGTTGAGAGCAATTAGATAATAATTTAATTAAATTTATCAAATTATTTATCAATTTTTAACTATTAACTTTACATAAAATTAACCCGAATTTTCATTAATTAGTATATATAAATAAAAAAAACTTTTAAAATTGGTGAAATTTAATTTTACAATGAATAATATTTGGGAGATAATAACCCAAATTAACCCTACCTTATTAGAATAATTGGTGGGGATCATCATAACCTTGTTAAGATAATTTATAGTGATCAAATCTAAGATTTATCATTTACCTTCTTATTTATATCACTATATGAGAACAAAAGTGAAATCCTTCTGATATACAATATCTATAAGGAAAAGTCTATCAAATTCTGGCCAGCATATAACCAACAAAGAAAAGTGAGTTATTGGATAAAATCTCACGTTAATCTCACATCATTAAAAATTTTATTAATAACTATTTGATAACTATAAATCCCAAAAGTTACTGAGCCTAACATTCCTCAAAATATAATAATTGTAGAATGTTTTAGACTTTTCAAACACTCTTGAATGTGAACTCTCAATACTTATAGAATATTGTTAGAATATTATATACGTTTAGAATGTGAACTCTCAAAGTCAATGTGTTATCCTTCCCCAATCAATCAAATTATTTCATCAGAGTCACAATTACTAATCAAAGTAATATATATATATATATATATATATATATATATATATATATATATATATATATATATGCTAAGCGTTTCCAGTGAAACTTGTGTGACTGTGTTGTGTAATTAACTAATAATTATTATTACTAATATTTACTTCCTCCATCATGTGGTGTCGCATCAGAGAGATAGTGGCCAGGGCCACGCCTATACAGGCTTCAACATATAACAGAGTGACAATAGCTTTCATTTTGATAAGAATAGCATCCTTAGCATGGCCATATGTATTATGTTGTTATGCGCATGATGAGGATATAAAATGTTGGGTGGCTGTACGTGCTCAACAACTTACGTCCATATTTACCCTTCTCTTATCATCATTCATGATAAATATAAAAAAAATATTATTTATTATTTCATATCAAAAGTGGTGTCCACGACTTACATAATTTTTTAATATCAATAGTAAAACAAAAAAAAGATTAATAAAGGATAAATATAACTATTATTTAATCTAATAATAGTAGCATTGATGTATAAATGGACTTCAAATTATTTACTATACAAATATAGCATATCGTCAATTCAATAATATATTTACATTTATACTACTATATGTATATATAACGAGAATAAACCATTATTTTAAATGGGGATTATTAGGGTTTATATTTATAATAAAAATATAAGATTTTATTGTTTTTTGGGTTTATGTTCCATTATTGTTAATGAAACATTGATACTCAAAAGAGTGATTAAAAATAGGATGAAATGCATATTTAAATTAAATGGAGTTTAAAATTACACAATCCGTTAAAAAAAAGTTATATGGATCTCCAAAAAAGATATTTTTATATAAATCGAATGAGTCTCATTCGAATTATCTATTCTAACACTAATTCGAATCAGGTCAATTTGAATTACTATAAAAAGATGCAAATCGAATCTAACCTAGTTGATTTATGCATGCATGAAATGGCCTAGTAAATCGAATCACATGGATTCGAATTATGCATGCACATTATCCTCACTAATTCGAATCACACCAATTCAAATTACCCATAGTTTTGGTAATTAGAAATAGGCCGTTTCGATTTACCCATGGTATAGTTCGAAGCGGATTGAGTCCAATTACTACTAACGAGCAGCTCAAGGTAATTCGAATTGGACTCATTTGAATTATTAATGTTTTTCCTATAAATAGAGTTCGAATTGAACTCATTCGAATTAAAATTCCAAACCCATACCCCACCAAAATAATCCCAGAGAAAACTCTTTCCTAAAACTTCAAGAAAGTGTTCAACATCATATTCCGCTGATGGGGGATAACTCGGATCGGCTTTATCGTCATCAATGAAGAGCTTAGTACACACTTTTTTTTTTAGAAAATAGGATTTAATGTGTTACTTTTATATTTTATATTTTTGTTTTTTATAACGCTAGTCATTATTTACAATTGTTAAGTTAGATAGATTGGTTATATTAGTGATTTATTAGTTTCTAGAGGTTCGACGGAGCAATTTTTATTTTTAATTTGGATAGTAATTACAAATAAGTAGAAGAGTTTGAGTAGTAAAGATAATGGAGGGTGAAACTTATTTAGAGTAAGATTTTTTTTGTTAACATGAAATGTAGTCATTGAAGTAAATTTTTATGTTAATACTCTAGCTAATTTTTTTATTAGGCCGAGTTTGATGCATATATGATGTTATTTTGTATTTGAACGCGCAATATTATTTGGTTGTATACAAGTTGTATTCTTTGGATTAAGATATGCATTAGTTGATAATGTTATATAAATATGTTCTGAGCTGAGAGACAATTTGCTACATTCTTTATGCAGCCCTACCGATGTATCACGAGCATGCGACGGCAGCAGGGTATGCGCCTAGACGAGAGGATCGTTCCGTAGTTGCAGATGGCCGGTTTATACCATCGTGTGAGGTTGAACGAGACTTGGTTTAGGTTGGATGAGCCACTGGTTAGTGCATTCGTCGAGCGATGGCGTCCAAAGACGCACACGTTTCATATGCCGTTCGGAGAGTGCACGATTACACTGCAGGATGTGGCGTACCAGTTAGGGATACCGATCGATGGACATTATGTCAGTGGTTGCCTGACAGATTTTAAGCGATACATCGAGGGTGGTTGCCCAGTTTGGGCGTGGTTTGAGAAGCTGCTGGATGTTTTGCTTCCTGTGAACTGCATCGACAAGTTCGTAGTGAGATGCAGTTAGTTTCAGGTCATTTTCAGAGAGCTTCTTGATGGTGCCGATGAGGCCATTGTTAGGAGGTATGCCCGGGCCTATATCATGATGCTGTTGGGGACCCAGCTATTTGGCGACAAGTCCGATACTCGCATTCACATTCGGTGGCTACTATACGTAGCCAGGCTTGAGAACATGGGTGGGTATAGTTGGGAATCAGCTGCTCTGTCATGATTATATCGGTGCCTGTGTCGCGTGACAAACAGAAACGTTGTGAAGTTAGCCGGACCGTTACAGCTGCTTCAGACATGGATCTTCTGGCGATTCTCTGAATTTAGACTCGGTGGATATGATATGTTCGGCTGGCCTTTGGCCTCAAGGTAGTATTCTATTCAAATGCTATGTTTGTCACAATTATTTGGTGTTAGTTTTATTTAGTGATAACCTGTGTTCGGGTTGCAGGTGGTCAGGTCACAATCCTACAGCGAGCGAGAAGGGACCTCGAATTGCGAGTTGGAGGCTCAGGATAGATCTCTTACAGGTTGAGGAAGTGCGTATTTCAACCACTTTAAATAGTTCAAATCTCTCCTAGATTGGCAACACTGTATATTTAATGACGACATTTGATAACAATTTCTATTCACAGTTCATTTGGATGCCGTATAGTTCTCATGATGTAGTTCAGGTGGTGCATCCAGAGATATTAATATTGGAGCCTCGGCATATGGTATTATGGAAGTCCGTGACAGCGTTGATATATTTTGCTGTCATAGAGTGACACCAGGTAGATCGGGTGCTACCGTAATTTGGTGGAGTACAGTCTCAACCACGAATCGCACTAGACATTGGTTTCTTGATGTCAAAGGATGACAGAGGTGGTGATCGGTGATTCACATACAACTTGCAGTTTTGGCACCTCCATTGGGACAACCGGGTAGATCATCATCATGTCATTCGGTTTGACGTTGTGCCAGACCCAAGCCCGTCGTGCCAATACAATGGAACATACTAGACAGTACAATGCATAAACTCAATAAAGCTGACTACATAGGAAATGTTAACATACTTAACTGCAAATATGAAACTAATGACTGGACATCGACTCCGGTACCTGTGGTGACACCGCCCTGTGGACACGTCCTATGTGTGTGTCCTGGCTGTTTGCACAGTCCACATCTATTGAGTCTGTTTGGGTAAGCCTCGTCTATGGTGGTCCAAATCCTGGTGGTCCTGGGACGCCCTTCAGTCGCACGCCTCTTGGAGGGATCTGGTATGACTGTCGGTCCATCATACGGTGGCAAAAAACCCCTCAGGGACCGGAGGGGTGAATCCCATCCGATACGTATTGAACACCGAGTTAAGGCGATACACATGATGCACATAAGGATGCCAAGTGAGACGGGAATGTGCACAACAAGCTAAGGCATGACAACATGGATAATGAAGTATCTGAAAGTATCCGCAATCAAATATCTGTGCCCTGAGTGACACTCTGTAACTACCAAGTGAGAACGACCCAGTAGGCGTGGTCTCGGCAACAATGAAACTTAGAATTATCCCTATCATACAAAGTCACTATGAAACACCTTGACGTCTTCAGATTAGCCTCTATAGCCTTCACCAGATGTTGACTAAACTACTGTCCAATTCTCAGCTGGGCCTCTACCTCTCTCCCCTTGCGAACAAATAGCTCAGCCAACCTCCCGTACGTGGACTTCACCAGTGAACAAAATGGAAGGTTCCTCATTCCCTTCAGTATCGAATTCACACACTCAGAGATATTCGTCGTCATATGTCTGAATCTCCTACCCTCATCCCAATGCTGAGTCCACATTGCATACTCAATCATGTTAGCCCAATCACACATGGCAAGGTCTTCAGTTCGTAGAATATCAAAGCAGTAATCAAATTCAACCTCAATCTTGGCATGTGTCGTATTCACCAGAAGCCTATGTGCATCCTTGCCCTTAAAATTCAGGGCAAAATTTGTTGCCACATGTCGAATACAGAATGCACGGTATGCAGCAGGTGGTAGCCAACCTCCATTGGGAGCCTTAAGTGCCGCTTTGATACCGTTGTGCTAATCTGATATCACCAGAATACCCGGCTGCGGAGTCACGTACTGGCGGAGGAGGGATAGAAAAAATGACCACAACTCAGCATTCTCACCCTCCACAAGTGCAAATGCAACCGGCAGGATGTTGGAGTTTCTGTCTTGGGCAATCGCACCGAGCAACATACCCCCGTATTTGCCGTACAGGTGGGTCCCGTCAATACTAAGCAATGGCTTGCAATGCCGAAATGCCTCAATACATGGTGGTAGGGGTGTACAAGGCCTGGTCCGGCCTGAAGATCCGGCCCGGGACCGAAGGTTTTTAGGACATGTTGGCCCAGACCCGAAGTGGCCCGGGGCTAACCCGGGGAAAAAAAATGAAACCAAGTGGGGGGGATGAAACCGGGACCAGGCCATAGCTTAGGTCACTCGGCCCGGCCCGATGGGGGATCATAGTTTTTAATTTTCTCTACTCAAGCTAGGGGGCACGCATTCACTTCATGCAAGCTTTACTCAGTTCACTGCCTCTATGCCTCACAAGCCCTCTTCCACGCATCTTGAGCCTGCCACAGTGCCACCCTCAGATCTCAGTCCCCTCTCAACCCTTCCCCTCAGGCTCTGATGGCACCGCCGCTAGCCTTTCCGTCGCAGCTCTCTCTATGCCTCTCACCAGTGTCGAACTTTTTCCCTCTCAGCTATCTCTCTCTCTGTCTCTCAATAACCACTAGACGGCGCCAGTCACCGATCCCCATCCTTGGAGTCACGACGGTGGTGCTTTTCTTCTCAGCCTCCAGTGACGACGTCTCTCGACGATGACGACGACAACTGCAAACAGCGACGGAGCTTCTCTGACCCTCAAGGCCTGAACGATGATGGCGACAACGATTGCTTCTGCCGCTAGTCTTCTTTTTCTTTTCTCTAGCCCCTGCTCAAGTTCAGTTCAGGTAAATAAGTTTTGTTTTGAATTTCTGATTAGGTATTTGGTTATTAGAATTTCTGATTAGTGATTTGACTATTGGAAGTTATGATTAGGGATTTAGGGTTTTGATTATTGGAATTTCTAATTAGAAATTTTGGTTATTGAAATATATGATTAGGGTTTTGATTATTGGAAATTTGGAATTTTTTATTAAGAATTTTGATTATTGTTCTAATTAAGTCTTTATTGATCTTTCTGTTAGTATTTTGTTCTGATTTTGTTCTTCCTGTTAGTGTTTTTATTAAGTCATTGTTATTCTTCCTGTTAGTGTTTTGTTCTTCCCGAGTTCCTCTTAGTGTTGTGTTCTGATTTTGTTCTTCCTGTTAGTGTTTTTATTGTCTTTATTATTCTTCCTGTTAGTGTTTTGTTCTTCCTGTTAGTATTTTGTTCTGATTTTGTTCTTCCTGTTAGTATTTTGATTAAGTCTTTATTATTCTTCCTGTTAGTGTTTTGTTCTTCCTGAGTTCTTGTTAGTGTTGTGTTCTGATTTTGTTCTTTCTATTAGTGTTTTGATTAAGTCTTTATTATTCTTCCTATTAGTGTTTTGTTCGTCCTGTTAGTGTTGTGTTCTGATTTAGCATAATGTTTTGTGTTATTTGTATGTGACTTAACTATTTGGTGTTATTAAATAATATTACTATGTGAATTGTGAAATAATGGTTGGAGATTTGGAGATTTTTACATGCTAAAGACCCGGTTTTCACTCGGTTTTTACCTGGTTTTCACCCGGTCCGAAAGTGTGTAGGTTTCATCGGGTCTAGGGTCGGGTTAGGGTCTAAAACTTAGACCCAGTATATATTTCGGGTCGGATTTGGGTTAGGCCAAACCCGGTGTGACCTGGCCCATGTACACTCCTACATGGTGGGAATGTCCAAAAAAGCCGGTGAAAATAGGCTTGCGACTAGTCCACTTGCCTACCCACTCACACAGGACTCGTCCTCGACACTGCAACACTACCAGGCATCGTCATTTGCACATCTAGGACCCATCGGGAAAACTCATTTATGACTAATCCCAATCTCCGTAAATTCGTGTCACGGTCTTCTGCTTAGCCAACCAAAACCTCCTATAAGTCAGTCTAAACTCGAAATGTGCCTCTGTCGCATTCAGCAGTACCTTGATACACACGGTTGCATCGGCTCTATCCATTGGCAGTATGAAGGCCGAGATGACATGATAATCAAGATTCCTGTGATTGCTCGATATCGACGTGGCCAGACAAGTATGAGGTCTATTGTACCGTTTTACCTCCCAAATACCTCTATGCTGGCGGAGACTGATCCTAATCAACCATGTGCTCCCCTTGCCAAATTCCTTACGCTTTCCAAAGTACTTGCGATATTCAGACTCCAGCACTTTGTACTGAACCTTGCGTCGGATGCTATAGGTCTTCACGCTTAACACGACTTCTCTTTTGTTCTGAAACTGTTGACCAACCTGAAACTCCGCTAGACCTCCTGTACCCTGTGTATCTCTGGCACCAAATCCAACAGGTTCGCCAGGAACCCCCTGCTGTCTCATGGTATCCAAGTCCAAAGTTGAAAAGTGCAGGGGGTACTGCTGAGTCCCTGAGCTAGACACTCCGCCAGCCCCAGCTGGATTACTCGCTGCTATGTCATCACCGCTATCATCGGCAATGATGTCCGGCTCCACATCATCTTCGTCATCATCATCCCGCGGTACTTCCTCTATGTCCGGTGTCCTACCCTGTAATGAAACCGGCGCCGTATCAATAATACCAACTTCTCTGTCACCACTGCGGTTTAGATCAGCTGTGAAAGACGGGGAGACAACCACCATTACCTGAGGTGCAATCATAGGTACGGATGAAGAGGCACCAACAAGCCTCAAACTAGAACAGGTTGCCGTTGTTGGAGCTTGGGGATTCCGGTTTGAACCTCCTGAGTTAGAGACCACATCTACACGTTTGGCCAACAGCTCAGGGGTCCTCACCTCGGAAAACTGCCGATGACAATGGAACAGAACCTCCAAATCATCATCACTCCCTATGACAAACGAATCGTATTTCATATCATCTCGCGAAACTGAAATTGGAATGCGATAGAAAAACTTCTCAACCTGTTTCACGCCTTGCAACCCCAGTTTTTGGGTTAATGAATTCAGGAACTCAACGAAACTCGTTGTAGGTTTCAGAAAAATACTGAGGAAATTCTTATCAGTAAACTTAATTTCAGAGCGTGTTTTTTTCTTAATCAACCCTCTGTAGTGCACCAATACTAAAAACCTATCATCACTAGCCATTGTGTTTCACTCTCATTGGAGAAATTCACGTTCACATCATATTTATATACGTTGGGGCCTAAGTAAATCGAATTTACCTTGTTCGATTTACATGTTCTTGGTAATTCGAATCAGTCAAATTCGAATTATATGAGGACAGTTCTATGTGTAAATCGAAACAGGTTGTTTCGAATTACTAGGCACCTCCTTGCGTGCATAATTCGAATAAATGTGATTCGATTTAATAGGACATTCCATGCATGCGTAAATCAAATTGGTGAGATTCGAATTAGTGTTGGAATGGGTAATTCGAATGGGACTCATTCGATTTATTTAAAAATGTCTTTTTGGGAGATCCATGTAACGTTTCTTCTTTTGGGTGAATTGTATAATTTTGGACTCCATTTAGTTTAAATATGCATTTTACCCTTAAAAATATTAATAATTTATAAATGAGAAAGGTTATTAGAGGACCAATAGAATTTATTATTTTTAACCAACAGTTAGTCATTAATGTTTAAAAGTGTAAATTAAAAATATATTGTTGGATTACTAAACTAAAAAAATTAAATTGATAACTATGCAAGAAGTTGTTGGTACGGGTTGTGAGATGGATCAAAGACTGGTTGGTCAAGGGGGTGACAGGATCGAACTTCTGGAGCGGCGGGGGTGCTACCTGCAAATAAGGACAGACATACGGGGGCTAGTGGAGGCCTCGTACCCAGCTTTTTTTTAAAAAAAAATTAATAGTAATAAGTTATTAAGTATGATTTAATTTTTTTAAAAATTTATTTAGTATTTAGTCTAGTATAAATAAAAATCAAGTCCAACCTGAATATAAATGATTTTTAATATCTAAAAAGTAAGTAACAATATTAAAAAAATCTGAAAAATATATTATTACTAATATTTTTTAATTAAATAAAATTTTTTATATCGCATAAAGTTGATTTTTTTCTTCTTGTGACCATCCTTCTTGATTCATTTTGTATTAATTCTCTCTATTTCAACTGTTACAATTGAGAGGTTTTTTTAGCTATGAATATTGTGAAAAATAACTTAGAAATAAAATGAAAGATGAATTTCTTACTAATTGTCTCTTAATTATATTAAGAAGAAAATTGTTGAAAATTTTGACACAGATTCTATTATCGATAAATTTTATGATACAATGAATCGACCACTTCGTTAGTAAAAAGTATACACATATTTTTTGTACTTTAAAATATATTCTCTATCGGTATATTTTTGTAATACATCTTACATTATATAATTTTTTGCATAATTTTTAATATTATATATGTTATTGGCCTCTCCTGACAATATATTTGGATCCGTCCCTGCGTGCAAAAACACTCTGACGTTCAAGTCAGAATGGATCTTAAAGGTGTGTGTGAGAATTAGAAGTGTGTAACGTACCTGAAAAAACTCGTAACTCCCTTTATATAGTTTATATTATTAACTTATCTTATCTTATTGGTTAAGATAAGTGAAGTACTTGAATTTAAATGTTACTTCGGAGTTTGTGGCTATTGAGACGAATTGATGGTTCAGTTCGAATAACTGAGTTCGTAGTTGCTCTAATTTAGAACTCGAAAATCAGGTTCGGAATAATGACTAAAAATAATGGATAAAAAAATTTATGCAAACCTTTAAACATTTTTTTTATAAATTAAACAATTATTATTTTGTAAAAGTAATAAAAGCTATAGTCTATTTTCTATAGACTGTTAGAAATAAAAAAGAAAACTTTTTTTAGGGGTAAATACTGTTTTGGTCTCTAAAGTTTAGGGCCAGAATCGAAATTGTCCCTCTTCTAATTTTGAATTTAAAATCATCCTTAATGTTTTTTTTATTAAAATCGTCCTTATAATTTTTTTGGACAAAAATACCCTCATCAATACCAACACAATTACCTCCTCCACCATCACCACCACCACCACCAACACCAACACCAACACCACCGCCACCGCCATCGTCATCGCTACAACCAATACCAACACGACCACAGCACCACCAACACCAACACCACCACCACCACCACCACTACCACAGCAAACAACAAACAAGATCAACAGCAAACAACAATTCAGAAATCAAGAAATTCAGAAATCAAGAAAACCAACAACTCAAAACCAACAATGATTCAACAAATCAAAGATTCAACAAATCAAGAAGCAGAAGAAGCATAAGACGAAGCAGAAACAGAAATCGAAGCAAGAAGCAGAGGCGGCGAGCAGCAGCGGCGAGGCGGCGACCAGCAGCGAAGCGGAAGCCGACGATGGCGAGGAGGTCATGGCGGCGACCTCCCTGTTTCTTCCCCCTTCTTTCTCTCTCCACCCCCGGTAGCGTGGTGAGGACGACGGCGGCAGCGCGGCGAGGACGCAGTGGTGATGAAGGCGCGGCGGCTCCAAGCCCGTGACCCCCTCACTCGCGATCCATCTCTCTTCGTGGTTATACTCACGATGGCACGATGCAAACGACGCGATGGTGGCGGCGACTGAAGCACGAACGACGGCGACAGGGTCTGACGGAAGCAACGCGAGCAGCAGCGAACTGCTCCCTCCCTGGCGCCATCCCCCTCCCCCCTTCCCTTCCCCTCCCCTGCCCCTGCCCCTGCCCCTGCACCTTCGTATACCCCCCCACCCACGCGTTTTCTTCCCCCCTTCCCCAAACACGGGTTTTGTTTTTTTTTTTTTTTATAACTTTTATTATTAAAATAGGAATAGGGGTAGTTTAGAAATTAAATTAAAAATTTTAATAAAAATGACGATTTTAATACAAAAAAAAAATATTAAGGATGATTTTAAATCTAAAATTAGAAGAGGGACGATTTCGATTCTAGCCCTAAACTTTAGAGATCAAAACAGTACTTATCTTTTTTTTATTATTTTGTTGACCGTAGTCATAAAACTCCAAATCATGTTTATTAATGAGTAACCATCCATATGCAGTTATATTAATATAAAATTAATAATTAAAAATTATTAAATAATAATTTAATAAAATATATTAAATTATTTAATAATTTTAATTATTAATTTCACACAAAAATTTATACATTTTTATTTTATTAATTATCATATTTTTTGTAGAGTCAAACTATTATGAATTAGCTTGATTTTTGTTAGGTCTGAATTGATTGATGTCAACCAAAAAAAGGCCCATATTACAACTTACGTACAACTGACTAATGAGATAAGGGATAATATGGACTCTTGTGATCATTATCTCAACTACATGGATTGTTTAATGAAGCCCAAAATAGCGCCGCCAAGGGCGACCAAGTGAAACTCACTTAGCGGGACCAAAACAAAAAAAAAAACTGACTGACACCTTCGCAGAAGAAGAGAAGGCGCTTGCGAAGCAAAAGCTGAAGCAAGTTGAGCACCGCAATTGACATCGAACACCATCCCAACACACAAATACAAGTACATTTTTGTATTTTCCCTCCATCTCCTTCCCAATGCTCTTTGCCTCTTTCGTTATTGGTCCACCTCACCTCTCTACCGGGGGTATCACTGTAAATATCAATTTCCATTCTCCAACAAAACCGGTTCCACCTCCTTACCCTTCCTTTCCTCTTTCCCTTCCTACCTCTACCTGTTACTGCCACTGCTGCTAAAGCTATCTACTAAGAGAGAGAGAAAGAGGAAGACTCTCTCTTTCCTTCGATTCGAGGGTTTCTCTTTGTCCCCCGAACAAGAACCACCGCCAGCTGCAGCGGTTACACCCGCCACGAACGAATTCCCGTTCTGTATGTTCTCTCTCTATCTATCAATTAATTCTACTTTGATTTCTAGGGTTTATAGATCTATCCAGTCCGCTGTTCCAATTCTGTTGTGCCTTTCGATCGTGGAGTTCTCTCCACTGGAAAATTGATCCTATCATTTGGCTTTTTTTTCTGCGAATTTCCAGCTTTAGCTCTTTCAGTCAACTCTTTCTGGGAGAACTTTCTTACCTTTGCGTTGGCTTTTTCGATCAATTTTTTTTTCTATGAATTTTCCTTTCGAGGTTTTGATAACTTTGTGATGCAGTTTTTAGTTCATCTTAGATCAATTTCTCGATTAAATGTTACTACTTTTTCTTTTCCCCTTTTTGGTATTGGAAACAAAAATTCTCTCTTTGATCCCTGGTAAAGGAATACGTTATTATGGAATCGTCAGTCGATGTTTCTAGAGTCAATTGACTGCGCAGATAGTAAGAATTTGAGAAGGCAGTCTTATTTCAGCGTGTGGGTTGAGAGTCTGCTATGACGGTTTTGAATTGAATTTCCTTAATTGATATTGGGCCGGTTAGTTTTTGTTCCATGAAAACTGTTAGTAAAATATGCTACCTATGCATGCTACAGTTTTAGGTGTATTGGTGTTTTTCCTTAGTGTCTCGTGTAAATGTGAAATTTATAGAGAAGATAAAGTGAACTGCTGTGCAGCATGTATATATGATATGAAGATTTTCATTATTGACTTTTACCTTGTCGTTCATTCCTCGTTTTTTTGGGGGGTGTGTGTAGTGCCTTTTGAGGTGCATCAATCATGTTTGGGCGTGGAGCAAGAAGGAGCAGCAGCGATAACACCAAATATTATGATGTTCTCGGTGTTTCAAAAAACGCTAATGAAGATGAAATCAAGAAGGCCTATAGAAAGGCTGCAATGAAGAATCATCCAGATAAAGGTGGAGATCCTGAGAAGGTAAGCCTCTTGGTATTGTTAATGCCAGGGCATGTATTAACAGCAAGGTTCCTAATCTCTCTTTCAAGCAGATCAGCAGATAACTTGAGCATGCTAAAATTTTCAATTTATAGTCCTTTTCTTGTTCACTTATTATTTTGTGGAAGCCTTTGTGATTGAAATTTCAATCATTGAAAAATTACCTATTGTGGATTTTGTCATTGTCATTGTATTTATTTTGGTTTCATACTAAAATATACGGTTCTTATTTCAGTTCAAGGAGCTAGGTCAAGCTTATGAAGTTTTAAGTGATCCGGAGAAGAGAGAACTGTATGATCAATATGGTGAAGATGCCCTTAAGGAAGGAATGGGAGGAGGAGGAAGCTCATTCCATAACCCATTTGATATTTTTGAATCATTTTTTGGTGGAGCTAGCTTTGGTGGTAAGATGTTCATTTTTACAATAGTTATTGTTTTAATCTGTAAATCTTTAATGTGTAAACACCGATAAGCTCACTGTTACTATATCTCTTAATAGGTGGTAGCTCACGAGGTAGAAGACAAAAGCATGGTGAAGATGTTGTGCATTCTCTAAAGGTTTCCTTGGAGGATGTTTATAATGGCACAACAAAGAAACTATCTCTTTCTAGAAATGTATTGTGCCCGAAATGTAAAGGGTATGCACTTGTACTGATGTTGTGTGCCTCATGTCATTGTATCATACCCTCTTAAATTTCGCATTTGAATAATTTCTCTGTTCTCTTTCCCATAAATAAATTTCTGTTGTAGAATTTACCATGTGCATGTTTTCTTTTGTTGTAATGTTATGATTATCTACTTGGGTGACGTTGACTCAATTATTTATCCAATTCATGTGAAAAATCATTTTTCTATTGCTTACATAATGACTAGCTCTTAAATATTTGATCCCACCATGATAAACTAGGTAAAGTATGCTAGAGACATTTATCATACAGCCTTTGTGTTGTGGTCAAGCTGTTTACACTTATTGAACTCTTATTTAGGTTTAGTTACTTCATATTTTTTATTTATTTCACTGATACTAAGGCATATAGCTAATAAGTGATGACAATTATTTGTCTTTCAATTTTTGATAAATCAGGAAGGGTTCCAAAAGTGGAAATGCTGGTAGGTGTTATGGATGCCAAGGCACTGGTATGAAGATTACAACAAGGCAGATTGGACTGGGCATGATTCAACAAATGCAACACATCTGTCCTGAATGCAGGGGAAGTGGTAATGGAAGCTTCATTTTACTTTTTCCATTAACTTGATTTTTGCTGTACCTTCCTATACCTTATCTGTCAATTCATGCAGGCGAGGTCATTAGCGAGAGAGATAGATGCACTCAGTGCAAGGGAAACAAGGTCTCCCAAGAAAAGAAGGTGCTTGAGGTGCATGTTGAGAAGGGGATGCAACAGGGCCAGAAGATTGTGTTTGAAGGTCAAGCTGATGAAGCGGTAGGTAGAAATTACAGTTCAGAATTAAGCATATCGTTATCTTTTACTTATGTATAGTTGTATACTATGTTAATTCTTTGTAAGATTGGCTAAAGTTAATCATCATAGTCCACTCCATGGGTGTTTTTTAAATTAATGTATGCGGACCTTTTGCAGCCTGACACAATCACAGGAGACATTGTGTTTGTCTTACAAGTGAAGGAGCACCCACGATTCAAACGAGAGCATGATGACCTCTATATTGAGCACAGTCTCAACTTGACCGAGGCTCTTTGTGGCTTCCAGTTTGCTGTCACCCATCTTGATGGGAGACAACTATTGATCAAATCCAACCCTGGAGAAGTCATCAAACCAGGTACTATCTATAGATAATTTTGGGATTGTGCTTCACTGGAATTTCATTCTATGAATGTAGTTTTGATTCACAAATAACTTATAAAATCTGCAATGTAGGCCAACAAAAAGCCATAAATGATGAGGGAATGCCACAACACAATAGGCCCTTCATGAAGGGTCGTCTTTACATCAAGTTCAATGTGGATTTTCCAGACTCAGGGTTCCTTTCCCCTGACCAATGCCGATTATTAGAGACGATATTACCTCAGAAATCCAGCAAGCAGTTGACAGATATGGAGCTGGATGAGTGTGAGGAGACCACGTTACATGATGTCAACATGAAGGATGAGATGAGAAGAAAGCAGCAACAGCACTACCACGAGGCATATGATGATGATGATGATGAGCAATCCATGCCTCGAGTGCAATGTGCTCAACAGTAGTGCAGTTCATGCTATTGCCTATTTTTCATCTTGCATGGTTACTTTCTGTTTTCATAATGCAGTTATTGCTGCATCCCAGTTTTTACCCGTAGGCTCCGCTTGGTGTTATTTGATTCACAACAGCTCATAGAAGATTGCCACGGTTTATTTAGATTTTGTTTGTAATATTTAGTATATCAAAATTAAACATCCCTTCGTGCTATTGTGCAATGGTGTTTTCAGTTCCTGGTTGCATTTCTTCTTCACAGTGGTCCAGTGGTTCTTGGAATTATCTGTGATTTTCCGGATGGAAAAAGAGACAGAAAAACAAGGGGGGAGAGAATGGGGAGAAAAAGGGTGTGGGGGTGTGGGGAGGTTGGAACTTGGAACATCACATGACGACGGCTTTTGGCAAAATGAAAATTTCCTGTCTTAGTGTTTGAAACCAAATTTATTAATTGTGTTATTTTCTCTTGCAATAAAAGCTTTCTTTAATTTTCATGAAAATTTAAACAAAACTTATAAGACCATTTTGGTCATCCTAAGGACCAATTATTTAGAGACGGTTTGGAAACTATTTGAATTTGAAAAGGAATTTTATTTTTTTAAAGAATGGAATTTATTAAACTTAATTTTATAATTTAGAATGATTTTAACACATTAGAATTCAATTTTTTAGTTTGGAATAAATTTATATATTTTTTTTTTACAAGGAGAAAAAGGAGGACTAAATAGGTGTTGGATAAAATTAGAATAATCAATTGTAAATATGGATATTTTTTACATTTGACATTAAATTTGTTTAGTGTGAGAGTTGATTTCAAAATTAAATTCTTTTTGGTCTAATTTATAAACAAAAAAAAGCGAAAATTAAAACTCTCAAGGGAATTTAAATTACTTTTTTTTCTTTCAAAGAAAAAAAAATTTTCTAATTATTGAAAAAAATTTTTTTTTTTTTTGGTAGGGATTATTGAATAAATTTTAGTTCATCGGTTTCCAACACAAGCTCTTAAAGCCCATGTATGGATCATTCAATGTTGGGTAATAATAATTATGATATTTCATTAAGTGCGTGGCCCGTTGTATCCTTCAAGCCCTGTAGATGAACCCTAAGCCTGCGTTAAATTCCAGAAGAATAAGTTAAATATACAGCCCCAAAAAAATAAGTCAATAACTATGAATTTTCATCCAAAGAAACAAATATAACGGGAAGTTTTTGTAAAATATTTTATATTATTAGTGTATCAAAATTAAATTCTAATAATGATAATAGTAATAATAACAACACATTATAAAAATAAGAGATAAGAAAATTAGGGAAATACGTCTTTTCAATTTTTTTTTTCTTTTAAGTGATGTGGTTAAATGATTTTTTTACCATACAATATCGCTTATATGTTTTTTTCTCCCACGTATATAATGAGAGAGCACATTTTATGATATCAATTAAAAGAAAAAAAAATTAAGAATCGTTTCTAAAAATCTAAAACAAATATAATAAGTGAAATTAATTGGTTAATTTGAAAGCGTTGATAAAAACTATCGCCATATTATGGGAGTAATACCACTTTCATTATTCATATTTAACTTTACATAATTAAGTAGCCTACAAGGCTACAATATGTAAGAGGAAGAAAAATCCTCTCATATAATCTACTTAATCAATCATTTTATAGAGCTAATACGAAATTGAAACTATTACAAACCAAGTTTGATGACTTCGGCCATTGAAACAGGCACCATTTCAGCAATAACCTGCTCACTGTGAAAGAAATAAACGAGATGTGCGGAGCTAATGTCATATTTTTCTAATGTCATATTGATGACTACTGCTTATTAATTATATCTTTTACAGATATTTTGGTTCGCATCACTTTCAGCGTAAATGTGGAATAGCAACTAGCAAGTTTATAGAATACATTTGGAGAAAAGAATAAATAAATGATAACCATATGTAATCAAATGGAGTTGGTCTAGTGGTTAGCTCACTAACTCGTTTAATTAAGTATCGGGGAGTTAGAATTCCGTTTTGTGCATGCAGTAACCTATTTATCAGCGACAACCTTTAAATGGAGTTTAGATCCGTGACGAATTAGTATATAAAAAATATACAAATATTATTAAAAATAGTTAAATAGTTTTTTGTATCTTAAATATTATTTTTAGGATGATTTATTTTAATAAAATAAATGGAATTAAAAATTAAGCAGATGTCTAAAATTAGAATTAGTTACATATTTTATCTTAAAACATTTTTATATAAATCGAATTAACTAAAATCGAATTATTATATAAAATATTAAATCAAATTCTCCTAATTCGATTTATTTAAAAAAATAAAACAAAAATAAAATCATACTAAATCAAATAAGCCTTTTTCGATTTATATATATAAAGATACCTATGCAAAGATATAAAATCATATTGATTTGATTTACTAAGTAAATTATGCATTTTTATTGGGTGAATTGTGGTTCGAGTATCCCACCTTATCTAAATATCAGGCAGTAATTAATTATCTTATGAATATATACATGAAATATCAGACATTATTATATATTAACTCTCATACATTTCATTCACTATTAGATTGGATTAATAATGGATGAAATTGTATGAGAGCGTGATAATTTAAAAGAAAAATTAAGTATTTATGGCAATGAAATGTTTGAAGCAAGTATTGGAAAATAACGATTGGCATAACCAAAATTCTATAGACCGATAGACGTATATTAATATGAGTTGTCCTGGGTATTTTGTTTATAATATCTTATAATTCGTTGTGTCATTCGTGATCATAATGCCTAAGAAAATAGTGTAATGAGTTGTAGGATATTTTTTAGAGTTAATAGTCAAATTTGTTGCTGAAAAATTACTTATTTTTTAAAAAATGACACGTTATCATCTAACTAACAAAATGATCAATTTGATTTACGTTTTATCTTTTAAGGACTAATATGACTAAAAAAATATTTAAAGACTAATTTAAAAAATAGGTGATCTTTCAAGAATGAATTTGATTATTAATCTTATTTTTTGGACTATTTTTCCTATTATAATTGGGTTGAAATATATATATATATATATATATATATATATATATATATATATATATATATATATATATATATATATATATATATATATATTGCCATGGGCGATAGTCTTTATTAACATTATTATCGTTCATATTTTAAATAATTTCCAAACATTTTAGTGTATGCATAATACATGTAAAAAGGAGCGCTTTTTATTTTTTTCTACTTTTAATAAAATATCTATACATTAATTAATAAATGGTGCTTTTGTGCAAGAATCATGAGAATAGTGCCACAATATTCTAATGAAAAATATAGTTCATACTTTTATTTTCATTGTTAACACATGTATGTTTCGATTATAAATAGAGGTGTCTTAAGAATATTAGTTTAAAGAATTAAATTAAAGTAGAAAGTTTGAATATTTTAATGTATTATAAAATTCAATATATTGAAAAATTAAAGAATTCAAGGTTTGTTTGGTTTGTGATCTGTTTTGTGTTTTTTTTTTTAATGTTTAAAAAGAAAAAGATGAAATGAAAAGAGAAAAATATGATTTTATATATGCTATATATTGTTTTAATTTTTAATACTTGTACAAATAAACATTGCAAAATTTGGTTTTACTACTTTTTTATTTTTCATGTGCACCACGCGGGCTGCAACACTACTAAAAAGTAGGAGTTAATTCCATATGAAGCAAAGTTTAAGAAAGCATTTCTCGGATTCCAATGCCTTATTTAGAATTTTTATTAAATTTAAATTAAAAAAATAATGTTATACATCTAAATTTTTTTATAAATTAAATCTAACAAAATTAAATAATAAGATTTAGAATAATATTAGTTATAAATTATTTTTATTATATTAGATTTATTTAATTGAAATTAATTAATAAAAAATTGGATATGTAACATTATTCATATATAATAAGTATTCTATATATATAGTGGGAATAGCATAATTATTATGTACGTAGAAAAACGAAAGTAAAATCAAAGACATCCATCTAATAAAACAAATTAATAACGAGCGTCTTTTGTACGTACTTTGAAAGAGGGGGAAATTATTTAGGAGATGGGATCAGAAACGAGTTAAATAATATAAATCAGAATTTTGTGGAGGATTGTGATGATTAGATGCGTTTGGGCCAAGCGAATAATCAAATTTAGATAGGATGAGTACGGATCGGTTTGGTTTGGATTTAAGAAAAAATTAGAATCGAATTAATTAAAATATAATTGGTTTGGTTTGGTTTAAATTTATGTTTTTTTTGTGTATGTACTCAAATTAAACCAAATCAATTAAAAACGGATTGGTTTGGTTCGGATAATTGGGTATTCGATGACTTTAAAATTCATGAAAAAATCTAAATTTTTATCTTAAAAATTCAGTAAGTACAATAAACATGTAACATCAGTAGAAATAATCAAAATATGTTAAATACCAAATACATTAAAAGTAAAAACTAAACACATTAAAATTCAAACATATTAAATACTAAACACATTAAAATTCAAACATATTAAATACCAAATATATTAGAAGTTAAATACAAAAGTGTAATAAAAATATTTTTTTTATTTAATTAATATATGATCGGATTCACGGGTTGGTTCGGATTCCATACTTCTAGAACCAATATCCGAACCAATCATTAGAAATAACTATCGGTTTAATTCGAGTTAGACCCAATTACCCATTGATTTCAAAATCAATTTAATTAATTTGGTTCAAATTCGAACGGGTAATCAAATATTCGCTACCCGTGTTTACCCCTAAATTTAGATGTTCAAAGTGTGCAAGAAAAGGTCAACGTGATTGCATAAGTATTAATATAATGGTTTTACAAAGTAGGAATCACTGATTAATGAATAAGAAAATGAAAGGTGGTAATTTTTTTTATTTTAACATATACAATTATACAAACTTAAAATTTAGGATAAGTTACGTTTTCACTCTTTAATATTTGAGTTAAATTTTAATTTTATTTTTAATATTTAAAATATTTATTTTTATTTTAAAGTTTTTATTTTTTTATTTTAATTATTTTATCAAAATTAAAAATTTTTCTTCAAAAAATATTCTTTTCTTTTATATTATCTTCTTTCAGGTAGTTGCAATGATCTTAATCTACAAAGTACAGATATTTTGCTGAGCGTATTCAGGTATTGGACATATTTTAAATACGACATTTATCGACACTCGTCTAACACACGTGTCTGCTGTATTCAACCTGTCTTAATAAAAAATAAAAAATTCTTCTTCGCACATGTTTGGACACACCTAAATACTATCATGTATCAGCGTGTCCAAACTTATTCTTAACATATATTCTTGGAATAAATTTAGAAATAGAATGTATTATTATTTATTAAAATAAAAATATATTTTAAATACTTTATATAATAAAATAAAATAATAAAAATAATTTAAAAATTAATTAATATTTTAATATCTATAAAATATCAAAATATCATTATAATTTATCTAAAAAATACTTTATATTATATATATATGTATGTCTCTGTGTCTTATAAATTTTAAGATATAACTTTTAAAATTAGATTAATTTAAAAATAAAAATTAAATTGATATTATTTTAATCGTACTTTTTTTTATAATAATACATATATCTTGTTTACAGTGTAAACGAGATAATTATGTATGTATCTCATTTACACAGTAAACAAAATAAATCAATATGATATAAATTAGTAAATATGTTATAAATTATATATTTTGGTAAATAAAATAATTATATTATTTATTTAAAAATCCTTAATTTTATATATATATATATATATATATATATATATTCAATTAGAATAGAATTTTATTCTAGTTTCTAATATTTTGGTTAGATTTTAATTTCATCCCAACGGTTAGAAACAAGAGAGTAATCTGAAAAAGGGTAAGTTGCACAATAATACAATATATTAGGCTATATATAGTTGCTAGAAGAATTAAAGCAATAAAAGCGTAATATCCTATAATAAATATACAAATATGCTAAATAATTATAATTAATGCCAATTGATCCTAATTATACTCTAACATCTCTCCTCAAACTCAAGTGGGAGTTAAAAATACCATTTTGAGTTTGGACACTAGAGTCCGAAAATGAATAGGATGATGAGCCTTCGTGAAGATATCAACAGTCTGATCTAGAGTCCCAACAGCTACAAGACGAACAGCATCAACAAGGAGACGTTGCCATATAAAATGACAATCAATCTCAATGTGTTTGGTGCGTTCATGAAAACATCATTATGAGCAATCTAAATAGCACTGTGGTTGTCACAATAAACATCAGTTGGGGATGATTGAGGGCCAGGGCACCCAAGTCTTCGAGAAGCCAACAAATCGAAACAACCTTAGCAGTGGTGTCAGCGAAAGTATGGTATTCAGCTTCAGTGCTTGATCGAGCAGTGAACGTTTGTTTCTTGGCTCGTCAGAAAATGAGAGAGTCATCAAGAAACAAACAATAACCAGTAGTAGAATGATGATCAGTGGGATTACCAATCCAATCAGCATCTGAGTATGCTTGAAGGGTTAAAGATGAATGGGCAAAAAAATAAAGACCATGAATGCGAAGAACTGCAACATAATGAGTAGTACGAGGAGCTCACAAGAACTGGATAGGCGATGTCTGGTCATGTGATAGTCAAGTAGACGAGACCTTCAACTAATAGTCGATAAAGAGTAGGATTATCCAAAACAGTGTCATCCATAGGAGTAAACCAAACATTAGCCTTAAGAGGAGTAGACTCAGTGCCACTATCTATAATTCCGGCTCGAGCAAGAAGATCAGAAGCATAATTAGTTTGAGAGAGATAGATGTCGTCATCTGAGGATATGACTTCAAGGTCAAGAAAATAACTGAGAGAATCAAGATCTTTTATCTTAAAAGTGTGGTGAATGGATGCTTTAAGATCAGAGATATCATCAACATCATCTCCAGTAAAAATCATGTCATCAACATATAATAGTAGAAGAACAACTCCATGTTCACTTTTACGAATAAAGAGAGCATTCTCATGATGAGGGCTTTGCATATAGTGTTGTTGAACTTTTCAAACCATTCACGAGAAGGTTGCTTAAGACCATAAAGTGCCTTATGAAGGAGACAGACTTTGTTAGAACAACAAGAATATTCCGGGGATAGTTTCATATAGACATTATTTTTTAAATCCCTATTAAAAAATGCATTTTTCACATCCATCTGATTGAGAGACCATTTTCTGACCGCAACAACGGCAAGGAGAGCGCAAACAGATATGAAACGAGCAATAGGAGCAAAGGTCTCTTCATAATCAATACCATACTCTTGCGTACATCATTGAACAACAAAGCGTGCCTTATAACAGTCAATAGAACCATTAGAGTGAGTCTTGATCAAAAGGAGGATCAACCAAGTTCTAAGTGTGCTTTTTCAAGTGCTTGGATTTCTTCCTGCATTGCTTGTTGCCAATTTGAATTTGTGGAGACTTCTCGGAACAACTTATGTTCATGGTGATGAAGAATAGTAAAAAATCAATGATAATAAAAAATATAAGGAGGTAGATTTCTTACCCTAGAAGAACGATTGGAGGGAAGAGGCATGACAGCAGGAGCAAGATCATCGTCCGGTCTGAAATCATTGGAAGATGAAGAAGGCGGAAGAGTAGGAGGCTCGAGAGGGTGAATTGAAATAAACCTGTAAAATTATCACTAAAAAAAAAGATACATTGGGGTTAGTAAAAAACGGTAACTGAGTAGAAGGAATAGAATCAAATGAGGAGAACTTAGAAAACATGTGATGCTCTCAGAATATATGACGAGAGATACAAATATGTCTGAAGATAAGATCCCAACAATGATAACCCTTGTGTTCAATGCCACAACTAAGGAAACAACACATGCGAGCTCGAGGTTTAAGTTTACTATGTTCATGAGAATTAAGAAGAACAAAACAGATACAACCAAAAACTCGAAAAGAGCTGTAATATGGAGAAGTAGGATAAAGACGCTCAAAGAGAGTAATGTGACCAAAGATAGAAGAAGAAAATCTATTGATAACATGGATAAAAGTGAGAACAGCTTCCCCCCAAGTACGCTCAGGGCACGAAGAAGAAATAAGCATTGTACGAACAGAGTCAAGATTGTGATGGTGTTCGCATTCAAATTAAGACATACTAGGACAACAAAACTCAGACAAAGTACCATGTTCAGCAAGAAAATTTAAAAGTTTGGAGTCACGGCATTCCATAGCATTATCGCGTCGAAAAACTTTAATGTCTTTGAAAAACTGAGTTTTAATCATAGTGGCAAAATTAATATAATTCTGAGGCAACTCATGGCAATTAGTCATCAAATAAACTCAAGTAAAACGTGAATAATCATCAATAAAAACCATAAAATATCGAGCCTCTCTCATAGAAGCGGTGAGAGCGAGACCCCAAATATCAAAGTGGATAATATCAAAAGGAGAGCAAGTAAGAGATTGATTATTGTGAAAAGATAAAGTTAGTTGTTTTGCAGTTTGACAATAAATGCAATCAAAAGACTCATTATTAACCTGAACTAAAACACCCTTAGACACAAGAGGACGCAATTTTTCTAAGGAGCTGTGGGCAAGACGGTGATGCCATAAGTGAAGGATAGATGGAAAAAAATAGCACATAGATTTGATGTAGGAGGAATATGAAGATTCTCGAGCTCAAACAATCTTCCGACCTTACGTCCAGTCCTAAAGATTTGTCCCGTCCGACGATCATGCACACGACAATCAGAAATAAAAAAATTGACATCAAAATCAAGATTAACAAGTTGACCAACATAAATAAAATTAAATTTTAATTTTGGAATAAAATAAGTATCAGGGAGATGAAGATTTGACTGTGAAATAAAATCCTTATGTGTCGCATGCAAGAAGAAACTATTAGCAGTGTTAACCGAAGGTGAATTTGTAATGGTAGATAAGAACGAGAAAAGATGATACAAAGCAGCCATATGATGAAAGCAACCGAAATCAAAATACCATTTAGAATTACTTGGAGGATTAGAAAAGTAGCAGGAGTATTACCAGAAAAGGAGAGAAGTTGCTTAAGAAGAGACACAATATCAGATAAAGAGACTGGAGACGGGTTGAAAGATATAGAGCTGAAAGATTTAGTAGCAGCAGCAGCAGCAGAAGCAGACACATTCTTAAAGAAGTTGGGACAAAAATGATACATGGTCTGATCAGGATGTAATGTGAGTAGGACAGATAGTAATCAAATGTCCCGAGAGCTTGCAATAATGGCAAAATAATATTGGACAATGGAAGACAATGTGTCCTTTCTGTTTGTATTTTTGGCATTCAATAGAAGGACAATCTGGGAGTAGGTGACCAAAATGATGACAATTTTAGAAAAATTTACCCTTCTTGTCTGTAGGCTGAAAAACATCCGATTTTTCTATAATAGTAGAGACAAAGACGAAAGAGAGAAGAAACTGGAAGATCAGATCAAAAATCGAAGAAACGGAGAGCAAAAACGAAAAAAGCTCACTAAAAAAATCTTAGAATAGGTCCCACTGTCTGCCACATCAGCAGCCATGTCAGCAGATGGATGACACGTGGCGATGTCTGAGCGGAGGGTGAAGCCACGTCAATAGTAACTTGGCACGTGGGTGAACGAGCGGGGCGGGCCGGGCAAAATGCTGGTTGAACGTGGGTTGGTGGGAGGTGCTTGAGGCTCGACACATGGGACAAGCTGGACCGTTGATCGTTGTTGAAGATTGAACAATGCTGGATACGTCTATGAGAAGGAAAATGATGGAAGCAGACAGCGATCTTGCAGCTGCACGGGCAGCACATCTAGGCTCTGTGAACTCCTAACAACGAGGTATGGTCGGTGATGAAGAAAAATGTCGGGAAGGTGATCAAAAACAAGGACAAAAGATTGACGGGAGAAGAAAAACAAAGAACTATGAGCTTTTCAATGGAAAAAAAATAACCTATGTTCTTAATACCATATTAGAAACAAGAGAGTAATCGAAGAAAGGGTTGTCTATTATTGAGTAGGTTGCACAATAATAGAATATATAAGATTATATATAGATGCTAGAAAAATCAAAACAATAAAAGCGTAATATCCTATAATAAATATACAGATATGCTAAATAATTATAATTGATATTAATTGATCCTAATTATACTCTAACACAAATATTTAGAACTTTCAATTTTTATTCCAAACAATTTATTTCTTTTATTTTAGTTATTTGAATAAAATGAATTTTTTTTTCCATTCAAAAGTACTATTTTTTTTATTATTATTAATTTTTTTCCTGTCATTTTCACTCTTAAATCATTAGAACCATCTCTATAACTACTATAACTATAATTTTTGTTAGTTACCTGAAAGAAAATAATAGCGGAGGAAATGATATTTTTGAATTTTTTAAATTTTGACTAAAAAATTAAAATAAAACGACATAAAATGTTTAGAACAAAAATATAATGTTTCAAACGTGAAGAACAAAATTAAAATTTATCTCAAATATTAGGAACTAAAACTATATTTGACTCCTTCGATAAACAATACTGTATGATTATACAGCTCGTGTTAGTAATTTAGGAGTGGTAATAGGTAGGGTATGGTAGAGTTTAGAGTCTTCAGACCTAATCCTAATTTTACTCGCAAGTCGATTTTTTCACTAAAACTCAACCATATCCTATTTGTAAGTTTATGATATGCTAACCCTAACCCTATCCATTTTCAATTCGCGGGTATTCGATCCTACTATCAACGGGTCAAAAAAAGATACAATATTCAATAATCTGATGAGATTTTGGGATTATAGTTTAGTATTTATATATTACTAAATAAATTTAATTTTTATATAAATAAAAATATTAAATTTTTAATTGAAGATGTTGATTTAGTGGTTAAAGACTTTTTTTTTATGAATGAAAGATTATTGATTTGAATACTTATCCCTAATATATTTTTGATATAATATATATAACATGTAATTTTTTTTAAGACTAATTTATCTAAAGTGTAAACTGTCAAAAATTTATTTGTCATTTTACTCATTATATGTGTTTATTTATACAGAATAATTTTGTGCAGTTAAATTAATATAATGTTATATGTACAATATAAAAATGTCTTTATCATTTTAATCACTATATATACTTTCTTTTTATAGATATTTTGAAATGGACAGACATCCTAATATTATTAATGCAAGTTTAGTTGTACGATGACTACTTAGAAGATCTTTAGGACGCGGAGAGTTTCATAATTCATATTACTTATGTATAAGCATCATTAAAGAAGTTTCCTATTATTATAAAATATGAAAATCTCTACATCGTGCATCTTGTGCAGATTTAACTCACCTACTTGTTTGCTAAATCCATTGATGATGATTCACAATGCGGAAATTATTATATATAAGTAAAATATAATTTAAATAGGTTCCTAAAAAATATCACATTGAATGTTTTTGTTTCTAAAAAAATTATTATGTTGAGATTTTTGAATTTTTTAAAAGTAATATATATATATATATATTCTTTTGTTATATATTTTTAAAGATTTATCTAAATAAAAAGTTGTATACCTTACTTTTATAAATTTCAAAAACCTTAATATAATACAAATTTTTAAAATAAAAACATATGGTGCAAAATTTTTTAGGACCTATTTGAGTATATACTTATAATTATATATATAAAAAAATTTAATATGTGTTAACGTATCCTCAAGAGTTTGACTTGACTAAATAATTTTTGTTTCTAAATTAAAAAAAAAAATATTAGGAAAAATTAATATTAAACAAGATTCAATTAAAAAAAAAGGACTAATAATTAGACTGAAATTATTAAGAGAACTTTGAATTTTATTTAAGGAAAACCAAAAAAGGTTTTATACAAAGGGACAATTGTATTTTTTTAATTTTTTTATAGTCTGTTAGAGATATAATTTTTTTTAAATTTTAAGAAAAATAGTATCATGACATGGTATTAGAACTTTATATCCAAAAGATTTAAAGTTCAATCCTTGATAAATCCTAAGGTAGCGTTTGTTTTGAGGTACTGAGACAGAGACTGAGAGACTGAGACTCAGTATCGTGTTTGTTAGTTCAGAGACTGATATTAAAATTTCTGTCTCTGTCTCTAAAATTTCAGTATTTCAGTACCTCCAAAAAGTAGGGATATAGGGGACTAAAATTTTTAGAGATGGAGACTGAAACTTTAATAACATTTTATACCTAAAATACTTTCATTTCAATTAATTAATTCCAATTTTACCCTTTGTGCAAATTAAATTAGAGTTTCATTCTTGTTTCAATTCCTGTCTCCCATTTTGCACCAAACAAAATACTGAAATTTATTTCAATTCCTGTGTCTTAGTCTCTGTCTCTCAGTCTCAGTCTTTCCATCTCTGTCTCTCCACCAAACGCTACCTAAAAGAGAAAAAATAACATAAGACAAATAAAATGAGAAACAAAAATCTATATAAAAATTAAACAAATTTAAAATAAACTTTTACTTTAGAAAAAATATTAAAAATATAACCGGTTCCTTTTTTTTCCATCAACTCGAAGGGAATGTATTATTGCTGTAAATTTTCCCTCTTCCATTTCTTTCTTTCCTCTAAAAATCTTAAATTTGATTATTTGAAGTGTAAGGTTTTCAAAGAAAACATGCAATATATAATGTTTCTCTAATATACATGTTGAACCCACACAAAGTGCATATAGATAATGACAACAAAAAGATCGACCAAGTAAAGCATTCAGTTTGATGTACTTTTAAAGATGACATAAATGAAATGAGATCATCATCATAAATTGGATATTGAAATTCTTTAAAATGTAGGTCGATTGATCCCTAATGTGAGCTAAGGTTAAATCAATGTGGCTAGCTAGGTATTAATAAGGTATTATAGGATATTATTCCTCCTTAGTCCTTAGCTTAATTGTAGCATGGAACCCAAAATGGGGACCAATTAATTAATAAGAGGATCATGAATTTACCTTCCCTACCTTCCATAATAATTAAACTCGAAAAGGAATCATAGTAACATATATAGTACAAACTAGAAGTTATCCATCCACACACACGTTTATTAATTATAGTTATGTTAATGATATACACTTGTTGAACCTACCCCATTAAATGGTCAAAGGCCGTTTCATAGTTACTTAACTTCTTGTGCTTAGTTAAAATTCTTCCACCTTCCCATTTCTTATCCCTTTTGTTGCACATAGCCAAATTATTTTTAATTAGGTACATATATACAAACTTTGATTTAGGTAAATCTTCACCTAGCATTTTGTTCTTTATACTCCGTCCATCTTCAATTCCCACAGTTCTTTACCAGCACACCACCTAATTTCTCATTAATTATGGATTTCTCGCTAATTTAATTCTTGGTACACACGCATAATGAGAAACAAAATATCTTTTTCATTTTTGATATATTAAAAACTCAATACATTTGGATGTAAAATAGATTTAAATACATTAATTTTTAGGTAAACCACACAAAATGCACCCAAATAATTTTGTCGGACAAAAATACGTTATAATTTTGTTATCGACAAAAATATCCTCAAATAATTTTAAAATGGGACAAAAATGCCAAACATTAAATATGTATTATAAAAAATTACTTTAGAGATTAAATTTTTATATGATTTTTGGCAAACATGATTAAAAAAATCAGATATTTTATCTTTAAAATTTGGTGATTTTTCGCTAAGTATATATTTTTTTGGTGTTTTTTGTCAACAACCAATAATAATTTTTAAAAATCACAAAAAAAATATATACTTAGCGAAAAATCGCCAAATTTTAATAATAAAAATATCTTATTTTTTTAATTATGCTTACAAAAAATCGCATCAAAATTGAATCTCTAAAGCTTTTTTGAAAAAATACATATTTAATGTTAGATATTTTTATCGTGTTTTTAAATTATTTAAAGACATTTTTGTTGATAATAAAATTCGGATGCATTTTTGTAAGTGATAAATTATTCGGGTGCAATTTCAGTAATTTACCCTTCATTTTTTCTAAAATGACTATTGAATATAATAATTAAAAATTGTTAGACAATAATTTAGCTAAACATATTAAATCATATAATAATTTTTATTTATTGTCTTCATATAAAGACAAATTTATGTGAGTAATTACTAATATTTTAGTTTTTTTTATAATATGTCGTAAGTTAAGGATTAGTTTGTTGTATATTGAACCTCTATTATTTAAAATTTAATTTATTATAGACTAATAAATAATTATATATACGATGTGATATTTAAATTTTTAATATTTACTTAAGTGAACGAGTGAATTAATTATTTGACTAACATAAATTATTTATAATTACCGATTTTTTAATGTAACAAAAAAAAATCAAGAGATTAAACGCATATCATAGTTGACCATATGAGAATAAAAACTGGTCTTGGAGCAATGATTGGCCCACAATAATAGCATGTGCAGCAGCAGCAGCATGTGTATGTCAGCCATGTTTCGTGTTAGAAAGCAAATCCACCTCTCAACACTCTCAAACTAAACCCTTGCTCTGTCAATATTATTCGTAGGCTTTCAGCATAATACACACATATATTTAGTTAAATAATAAAAACATTATTAATTATTATTAACAATTATATAGAGATATATGCATATGATACATACATGTTGCTGTACCGTGATTAGAACAATTTGAGTTTTTATAGTTATTAGAACGGAATAGTGATATTAATGTGTGTTGCATTTGTTGTCTTCTTCCCTTGGTACCAAAACCAAGCCACGTGGGTTGGCTCAAGTGGTGAAACTCCAAGCATACCTCTTTTGAAAGAATTTAATTTCAACCAGAGATTCTAAGACAAGAGTCTTGATTCTATTGGTTATGCTACGCATGCATAACAACTGTACCTAAATTAAATAATAAGTATGTCTATGTGTATGTATATGGAATTGGAACTATCTCTACCAGAAGGCCAGATCAGTAGGTTAATTATATTAATTAATTAGTTAATTAAGACATATATACAATTTGGTCAAGTTGAAGAGGACATACCAACGAGCTCATGGTTTTTTAATTTTCGGTGAAGGGGAGCATTGATATTATGGTAGTATTTGTTTTTAGAAACTAAAATTAAGATTGAAAGATTGAAATTTATTATTATGTTTGGTGGTTAGTAATTGAAATTAAAATTTTAGTCTTTTTAATATCTTTAAAAAATAGAATTAAAAGGAATTTAAAATTTTTTAGATTGAAAATTAAAATTTTAATAATATTTTTTAAATTTTAATTCTATTTTTTAATTTTTATATTTATTTTAAATTAAAATAATATTTAGACATAATTCGATTTATTACAAACATAATATATAAATTTAATTTAGTTTTTATTTTTTAATATCTGTCTTTCATTTTCAATTTCTTTTTTAAATGTAATCTATACATATATGCTAAGCTAACTAATAATTGAATATTTTATAGTTAAAAGGGTATATATGTATTCATAACCAACAAGGGTAGAGAAATAAATAAAAGAAGATATTATATACATTATATAAGTCATACATAAAGTTGAAGGTATTGGTATTAGACGAATAATAAAAGAATTTATCAGGTCTCTGGTTAGCTGGATCCGCCACAAGCTAAGAGTGTGATAAATATATATAAGTCAGAGAGATCATGATGCATAGACCATTATATTCATGTAATTAAAATCATGATTGAAATCAATTCACATATATTATATTACCAATTAAAGGGCCTACCACTTATACATCAACTAACACACAATGAGGAGTTGTTCATTCTTAATAGGAGAAAACTGTGCAAACACATGGAAAATAGAAACGGAACGGATATGATAATAATAATAATAATAATAATGGAAATAATGTATTATATGAATAATGGTTAGAATTTAGACACTAGGGACGAAAGCACAAAGGACAAAGGTTAATAGTACCATCCAATATAATTAGTTATTCGATTAAAGATGTTTTTACGTAAATATTAAATAATTTAATTAAATATATTAAATTATTTAATAATTTTTAATTATTATATTTTAAAAATATTAATTATATATTAAAATTAATTATCAAAATTAATTAATTATATATTTATGTAAACATGTATAATTTAATTTATTTTTAATATACATTTTATATTTTAATATATATTTTATATAATAATTAATTTTAATATATATTTAATATAATTAATTATCTTTATATAAAGATATTTTTATTGAGTTTATTAAATTGCCACATGGGAAAGAAATAAAATAGCTGAATGTAGCACTGTTGTCTCTTTTTCAATGGAGCCCATATCCTTTGGTAATTACAATAACATATGCATTCCTTTTTCTTTTCTTCTTTATTTTCTTTTTCTTTTTTTCTTTATATCTTTTTCTTTTCCCACTCTCTCTCTCTCTCCCTCTCTTTGTATAAATGGTATTCCTTTTGAGAAGAAAAAAAAGCCAAACAAACATCGATCTATATCGATCTATACATATAGATCAGAGTCGAAGGCATCATGGAAGCCTCATTATCCCTCTCAATCTCTAATAATCTTCAAAATCAAAACATGGAAACCAGTAGTAATGATGCTCCTTCTCCTCATCAAGTAGAACACAACAACACAAGCACGACGAGTTCATCAACAGAAGAAGAAGAACCATTAGGAGGAAAATCAAAGAAGAAGAGGGAGAGAAGTAGTAGCAGTAGTAGTTGTAGTAGGGAGAGTGAGAAGCACGCGACATACAGGGGCGTGAGGATGAGAAACTGGGGGAAGTGGGTGTCAGAAATAAGGCAACCGAAAAAGAAAAACAGAATATGGTTAGGCACGTATCCAACTGCCGAAATGGCGGCAAGAGCGCATGACGTGGCAGCCTTGGCGATCAAAGGTGATTCCGCATTCCTCAACTTCCCTCAACTTGCATCTCTTCTTCCACGCCCTGCAACCACTTCGCCTAAAGATATCCAGGTTGCTGCTGCCATCGCCGCCAATGACACCGACTTTCAGTTTCATCAACCACCACCTTCTTCTTCTTCCTCCTCTTCATCTTCTTCTTCATCACAAGAACGTGATGACGATGGCGCATTGTTTGACTTGCCAGATCTTTTTCCTGCTGATGAGGATGGACTATGCTCCTATGCTTCATCGTCTTCTTCATCTTCATGGCAGTTCCGCATTGAGGATCCGTTGTTATTCTTCGCTTTCGACAACTACTAATACCTACATGCACCTTAGGTTTTTTTACCTTGTTATATTTAAATAAATAAATAATAAAATTAGATTTTCTTTTTCTATTGTGTTCTGTTGTCCAATTTTGTTCTAGAAATGAAATCCATCAAAGATATAATTATTCAAAAAAATATTATTTACATACTAAAATTAATCAGTAAAATTAATTATTATATATTTATTTATAAATATATATTAAATTTAATTTATTTTTAATATGTTATATTATATTAATAATTAATTTAATTATTTATATATTTTTTATTCATTTAAATTTTTTAAAAAATAAATTCTTAAATCATTCAAAATAGTTATTAGCAAACAAGCTTACTTAGGCGAGCATCCATCTCTCTCTTTCTCTCTCATGAATTTTTTATTTTTTATTAAAAATAACTTTGTAGGGAAGACTTTCTAGATTTGTCACTATTTTGGACTTAGTAACTTAGCATTTATACCAACAATAATATATTTCTAGCAATACAAAATATCTTAAAAAGTATTATTTCTAGTGTTTTAGAATACAAATAAAATAGATTATAACAAATAGTCACAAATTATAATAAATAGTGACAATCATAAATAGACTTTTCAGAATTGTCACTATTTCGTTAAGGAATGCATTATATATGAATATATGTAAAGCCCAAGTTTTATAATATTATAATATCATAAGAGAAAAAAAAAGGTTTACCATGGTAATGAAATATTTTTTAAATTTATATAAAATCTACAAAACTACAACTCCATAAATGTAAAGAAGTTTCTTATTCATTGTACCATCCAATAGAAAAAAATATTTAAAAAATAGATAATAAAAAATAAATCTAAAATAATTAAAGTTATCTTATTTCTTAATTATTATTAAAAGAATTAAATAATTTTAAATATAATAAATATATAACTATAAATATTATATATATTAAATAAAATAAAATAATTTTAAGTTATTATCTTCCTAACTAAGTGCCATTGAAAATATATATCATAATAATTTCGGGCCATGTTTACTTTTTGGATTGGGTTTACATCTAATACTGCTTGAGCATATGTAACTTACTATTCTATTTCGTTTCAAATATTATATAGAATTCACGAAGCTAAGATGATGAGGTGCCCTTTAAAAATTTACTTGTCAATTCTATATATGCTACCGAATCATTATCCATTTTATCTCTGATTAAAGCGTGATGTTAGTTTAATGATTAGCCACTAACATAAACTAAGCTAATCAATCATAATATGAAATAAACATGAAAAAATGTTTCTAGACTTTAAAATAGAACGTCACATATATATTATAAGAATCTCACTTTTTTCTTTTCCGATACCCTACCTTACTTTAAAATGGTGGTGCTCATGTATTTTTAATTTTTAGCCGGCGCACACCGATAAGAATCATATAGAGGTGATTTGCTGCTATCATTTTGTAATTAAATTTTAAATTAAAGTATGCGTTGACGTCGTCAAAGCCAAATGTGATACATTGTTTTTACAATGTTAGGTTTCGATATGCCGATTCAATAAACATTGAATACACGATGATGTATTACGACAAACCAAAATGTTTGGTAATCAAAATAAATTAATAAAAAATAATTAAAATTTATTAAATATTAAATAAAATAATTTTTCTTAACATTGTCGTATAAATTATTATCTTGGTAAAATTTTATAATTGAAGTCATTACTCTTTACTTTAGTCTATTTTTTTCAATATTTGTAACAAATATATAAGTTAAAAATAAGAGAGTAATCTAAAAAAAGGATTGTTTATTATTGAATGGGTTAAGAATAATATAATATATAAGATTATATATAGATGTTAAAAGAATCAAAGTAATAAAATCATAATATCTTATAAAAAATATACAGATATGTTAAATAATTATAATTGATACTAATTGATCGTAATTATACTCTAACATCCCTCTTAAACTCAAGTGGGAGCCAAAGATACTATCTCGAGTTTGAACACTAGAGTTTGAAAATAAGTAGGATGATGAACCTTCGTGAAGATATCAGTAGTAGTCTAATTTATAGAGTTCCAACATACAGCTATGAGACAAACAACATCAATAAGAAGACGTTGTCGGACAAAATGATAATCAATCTCAATGTGTTTGGTGCGTTCATGAAAAATATCATTATGGGCAATCTAAATGGCACTGCAGTTGTCATAATAAACATCAGTTGGGGATGACTGAAGGGCACCTAAGTCTTCGAGAAGCCAATGAATCGAGACAACCTCAGCAGTGGTATCAGCGAGGGCATGATATTCAGCTTCGGTGCTTGATCGAGCAGTGAACGTTTGTTTCTTGGCTTGCTAGAAAATGAGAGAGTCACAAAAAAACAAACAATAATCAGCAGTAGAATGACGATTAGTGGGATCATCAGCCCAATCAGCATCTGAGTATGCCTGTAGGGTTAAGGATAAATGAGCAGAAAAATGAAGACCATGAAACAAAGTGCCTTTGATGTAGCGAAGAATGCGAAGAACGGTAACATAGTGAGTAGTACGAGAAGCTGACAAGAACTGGTTAAGAACATGAACTAGATAGATGATGTCTGGTCGAGTGACAATCAAGTAGACGAGACCTCCAACTAACTATCGATAAAGAGTATGATTATCTAAAACAGTGTCATCCACAGGAGTAAACCGAACATTAGGCTCAAGAGGAGTAGACTCAGTGCGGCTATCTGTAATTCCAGCACGAACAAGAAGATCAGAAGCATACTTAGCTTGAAAGAGATAGATTCCGTCATCTGAGGATATGACTTCAAGTCCAAGAAAATAATTGAGAGAATCAAAATCTTTCATCTTAAAAGTGTGGTGAATGGATGATTTAAGATTAGAGATACTATCAACATCATTTCCAGTAATGATCATGTCATCAACATACAAAAGTAGAAGAACAATCTCACGTTCACTTTTACGAATAAAAAGAGCATTCCCAAGAGGGCTGCAAGTGAAATCGAAATTGCATATAGTGGTGTTGAACTTTTCAAACCATTCACGAGAAGTTTGCTTAAGACCATAAATTGCCTTACGAAGGAGACAGACTTTGCTAAAAGGACAAAGATATCCCGGAGGTAGTTTCATATAGACCTTCTTTTTTAAATTCTCATTAAGAAATGCATTCCTTGCATCCATCTGACTAAGAGACCATTTTTTTACTGTAGCAATGGCAAGGAGAGTGCAAACAGATGTAAGACAAGCAACAGGAGCGAAAGCCTCTTTATAATCAATACCATACTCTTGCGTACATCCTTGAACAACCAATTGTGCCTTACAATGGTCAATAGAACCATCAGAGCGAGTATTGATCTTGTATACCCATTTACTACCCACAATTTCGTGATCAAAAGGAGGATCAACCAAATTCCAAGTGTGTATTTTTTCAAGTGCCTGAATTTTTGTTTGCATTGCTTGCCCGGAATTTGGATTTGTGGAGGCTTCTCGGAATGATTGAGGTTCATGGTGATAATGAGTAAAAGAAAAACAATGAAAATCAAGAAGATGAGGAGGTAGATTTCATACCCTAGAAGAACGATTGGAGGGAGGAGGTATGACAGCAGGAGCAGAATCATCGTCCAGTCTTGGATCATCAGGAGATGAAGAAGGCAGAAGAGTAGGAGGCTCGAAAGGATAACTTGAGATAGAATCTGTAGAATTATTACTAGAAAAAAGATTAACATTGGGGTTAATGAAAAATGGTGACTGAGTAGATGGAATTGACTCAAATGAGGAGAACCTAAAAAACATGTGATACTCACAGAATACAACATGACAATATATACGAATATGCCTAGAGAGAGGATCCCAACAACTATAATCCTTGTGTTCAGTGTCATAACCAAGGAAACAACACATGCGAGCTCGAGGTTCAAGTTTATTATGTTCATGAGGCTGAAGAAGAACAAAATAGACACAACCAAAAATTCGAAGAGAACTGCAATCTGGAGAAGTATGATAAAGACGTTCAAAGAGAGTAAGGTTACCAAGGATAGAAGAAGGAAGTCTATTGATAACATGGATAACAGTGAGAACAGCTTCGCTCCAAGTACGCTCAGGACACGAAAAAGAAATAAGCATTGCATGAACAGAGTAAAGAATGTGACAGTATTTGCATTCATCCCGTCCATTTAGTTGAGACGTACTAGGGTAAGAAAACTCAGACAAAGTATCCTGTTCAACAAGAAAATTTAAAAGTTTTGAGTCACGATATTCCATAGCATTATCGCGTCAAAAAACTTTTGAAAAATTTTTAATCATAGTGGCAAAGTTAATATAAATATAAGGCAACTCATGGCAATTAGTCATCAAATAAACTCAAGTAAAACATGAATAATCATCAATAAAAACTACAAATATTTAACCCTTCCCATAGAAGCGGTAGGAGAGGGACCCCAAATATCAGAGTGGATAAGATCAAAAGGAGAGCAAGCAAGAGACGGATTGTTGTAAAGAGATAAAGCTGGATGTTTTGCAGTTTGAGAAGAAATACAATAAAAAGACTCATTATTATCCTAACCTAAAACACCCTTAGACACAAGAGGATGCAATTTTTCTAAGGAGCTGTAGGCAAGACAGTGATGCCTCAAATGAATGGTAGATGGAGAAGAAACAATACAGAGATTTGATATAGGAGGAATATGAAAGTTCTCGAGTTCAAACAACCTTTCGACCTTATGTCAAATCCCGATGATTTGTCCTGTCCGATGATCCTGCACATGACAACCAGAAATAGAAAAATTGATATCAAAACCGAGATTAACAAGTTGACCAACAGAAATAAGATTAAAGTTTAATTTTGGAATAAAATAAGTATCAGGGAGATTAAGATTTGACTGTGAAATAAAACCTTTATGTGTCGCATGCAGGAGGGAACCATCAACAGTGTTGACGGAAGGTGCATTTGTAGTGGTAGAGAAAGTCGAGAAAAGATAACGCAAATGAGATATGTGATGAAAGTAACCAGAATCAAAATACCATTTATAATTACCTAGAGGAGTGAAAAAAGCAGCAGGAGTATTACAAGTAAAGGAGAGAAGTTGCTTAAGAAGAAACTCAATAGCAGATAGAGAGACTGAAGATGGGTTGAGAGAAGTAGAATTGGTAGATTTAGTAGCAACAGTAGCAGCAGCAAAGCAGACACTGTCTTAGAGAAGTTGGTACGAGAATGATACTTGGTCTGATTAGGACGTGGTGGGCGAGTAAAACAGGTAGTAATCAAATGTCACAAGAGTTTGCAATAATGACAAAATAATATTGGGAAATTGAAGCCAATATGTTCTTTTTACTTGCATTTTCGACATTCAACAGAGGGGCAGTCTGGGAGTAGGTGACCAAAATGATGACAGTTTCGGCAAAATTTATCCTTCCTGTATGTAGGTTGAAAAATATATGATTTTTCCATAATAGCAGAAACAAAGACAAAAAAGAGAAGAAACTGAAAAATCGGGATAGAAATCGATAAAACGTAGGTAAGAATCGGAAAGAGCTCACCAAAAAAACCTTAGAAAGGGTCCCACAGTCTGCCACATCAGCAGCCATGTCAGCAGAAGAGGACACATGGCAATGCCGAATTAGAGGAGGAAAACACGTCAATGCTGACGTGGCGAGGATGTGGCACGTGGGTCTGGAGGCGGGTCGGGCTGGGCCGAGAGGGACACGGGTTGAAAATGGGTCCGTGTGTTATGCCGTTGCGTGACACGTAAGACACTGCTAGACCGTTGATCTTGGGTATGGATCCAACGGTGCTGGAGGCGTTTGGAGGGAGAAAGAATCTAAAGCGAATAACGAGCTTCAGGCAGCACGTGAAGGCACGTCCAGTGATTGCTGGCAATGATTTTAGACTCGTTGAACTCGTGACGACGAGACGAAGACGGTAGTAAAGGCAGTGACGAACTAAGGCGTCGGAAAAGGATAAAAAATCAAGGTCAAAGAACACTATCGAAAGAAAAAACAAAAGGACTATGAACTAATTTCCATAGAGAAAAAAAAAACCTATACTCTTGATATCATGTTAGAAACAATAAAGTAATCTGAAGAAAGGGTTATCTATTATTGAGTGGGTTAAGAATAATACAATATATAAGACTATATATAGATGCTAGAAAAATTAAAGTAATAAAAGCATAATATCTTATAATAAATATATAAATATGTTAAATAATTATAATTGATTCTAATTATATTCTAACATATACCATCCTTTTTCTTTCTAGAGATTTTCTTTTTGATTATTTTCTTTGTTTATTAAAGTACATAGTTAGAAATGGTTGGAATCATTTTAAAAGAAATTTTAAATCATGAAATTTTTTGTTGTGAATGTAAGCATTATTCTCGTGACCATTCAAAATGTTTAGGCATTATATATATATATATATATAGCATGGGATTTTACATGCAGGTAAGATCTCCGGACAGCTGACTCTTATCCTGGGAGTGAAATTCTCACTCACTCTATCCCACTACTTCCTTCCCTAGCTCGACTTATAGGGATAAGGAAGTGAACGCTGAAAGGAAGCCAGGGGACTCCTACCTAAAGCGAGTCGACTCTCTGGCACTGGCCACTAGATCATCGAGTTAGCTGTCGATGTGTGGCTAGTTCTGTTGAGCTTTGTTTCCGCTTTCCTGTTTTCGAAGCTGCGAGTCAATTTGCTGTGTTCATACAGGTCACGCGGTGGATCTTAGAAGGTCTACTCACGTCAAGGTCTTCCGACATCTAAACGTTGGAAGCGCCATTCCCTTTTAATGTTTTCGCCGACTGGCATACTTCCTTTCTCTAGGCTTGATGGATGGACTGATTAGCCATAGCTCCTCCCTTCTCCTTCCTTGCCCTTGCCCTAGCCTCCGATCTATTGAAATCGAGCTTTCTTCCTTCTTGATTGGTTGTTAGCTAGAAATCCGATGTTGCTACTGAAACTTATATATATATATATATATATATATATATATATATATATATATATATATATTTATATGATGAGCAATATGTCTTTAGTTATTTTTCTGGGTCAACATATACCTTGAGTAAGTTTAAATTAAAAAAATTCATACAACTTGCTAAGAGATGATAATGGCCATCCCAAATATAATATGTTGTATATATATATATATATATATATATGAATGATTATATTTTTGTACATTTTTATTGTAAGAATTTTTTTTAAATTTGTATTTAAATTTTTTTATTAGGAAATTTTTTTCAATATATATTATATATATTATGATATTACTTCTTTTAAATATTTAAATTAATATAAAAAATATATGAATAATTATATCTCTAATGTCTATATACTCATGAATGCATGTATAGTATCAAAAATTTCATATACGATACTGAGTATAAAAAAGAAAAGCATATATATGATGCTCTTTATTTATGGTCCATGTTTAATGTGAAATAAGTATTTAAGTTTAAAATATTCCAATTATCTCCTTAGTCCTTACCTCCACTACAACAAAAGCGTCACTTAGCGGCAAAAATTTTGCGGCGGTTATGTTAAACTGCCGCGAAAAGACAATTTGCGGTGGTTAGGGGTTGGGATTGCAATCAGGCCGACATTTAGCGGCGGTTTATTTCAAACCGCCGCTATATTTCAATTAGGTTTGCATTTCGCAGCGTCTTTTTGAAAACCGCTGCTATATGTCCGCCGGGTGATTTAATGTTTTATATTTTGTGGCGGTTTCGTTTAATCCGCGCAAGATGTGTATTACCACATATTGCATTGTTCTCTCTAGTAATAACCATCTGGGTATAATCTAGTTAAGTAAAGACTACTATCTGAAGCTACATATGTTTAAATCATTGTTACTTAAACTCGTAACATTTTTTCTACATCTGTTTTACGAAAAAAAATTCACAAGTTACTTGTAAACTATATATGTTAACTCACGTGAACAAATTTACTAATAATATTTTCTTGATTACGTTATTGGTATTTAAAAATTGCATTCAATCATGGATGTAAAAGAAGAAAATAAAATCAAACTCTGAATTTATAAAGTTAAAATAAAGTTATAGAGAGCATAAATCAAAGTTACGCCTCTTTGAAGTTATGCCTTACTAAACATAAATCAAGAATAAACATGTAAAACTGCGATCCAAATCATTAAACTAAGGAAATCAGCGTAATGGTTATAATAAAAGATCAAAATTTCTCTCCAACATCGTATTGACCTGGCGAAAAATACTCTGTATGTTATGAATCTATGGGCTTCACGTTTTATAGGATCTGATATTTCATCTCCATACCATGGCATTTTATTCAGATCAAAGCACATTTTCTTAACATATATATCATCTTGTTTATCTTGTTGGTCTTCTAAAGTTTCATCGTCTTCTTCCAGAACCTTATTCAGATCAAACTGCGTGGATCTGTCGACTGCGACAGAAGAGATATAATCTAAATTGTCTTCTGAATCAGACTCTTCTCCATTTAAACTGTCAGGAACTATTTCTCCAAAATATTCAGGTAAGATTGAAAATATCAACATGCACATAACAGAATGAGTGTTCATAGAAGAAACTGAGAACTCCGAAGTTATTAAATACTGACTTAGAAAAAAAAACCAAATTACAATATGCTAAGACAATATTAAAACTAAACACAAATTTTTGACAATTACGATCACCCTTGTTAGTAGTTTGGGCAATTTTCTTAAACAGAAGCTCTGTAGCAATTGTTGTGCTTGCAGAGGATGACGAAAAGTCCTCAGTTTTCATCGATCCTGTTCCACCGTCATGTTATGTTCACTATTATTTTCAAAACGTAACACTAGTAAAATTATATTGCGTAATAGATAGCAAGATTATCAAAAATGCAACCTTAAGAAAAACAACAACTGTAGAAGGAATAAGGATTTAACGTAAACTAACTTTTCCGTATTAAAATCGTTGAAAGAAACAAAAAGTCTGCTTTTACTCATGAGAATTCACAATAACATAAATATTTAACTGCAAATAAAAACTACACAAGTATTTGTAACAAAAAAAACGACGTACAACACTGACTTTATTTAACTTAGTTTATGACAGAAAGATCATTTTTAAATTACATTAAAATGCTTCATACAAGCATTACGCGACATCATCGAAATTCTCTGAAGCATTTTCTATGAGGTCTTCTATATCTTCCTCCCTCGTCTCGTCAACAGTAAATCTTCAATGTCTCCTTCCGCTGACATGTTCAACCCTGGCTGTGGAGAAAAACCAACTTCAACTTCTTCATTCTCTTCTCCCATGTCATACAAATCCCTTGGTTTCACATGAACCACAACACTCAATTCCTTGGCTACTTCATCATCCATATAGTATACAAGCTGAGCTTCCGATGCCAATATGTATGGTTCATCTTCTTCACGATTACCAGTGTGTATCGGACGAGAGAAATTAACGCTGGTAAGCCCCAACTGGTCTTGTTTGATGTCTCTACTGGTAGTGGTATCAGCCCAAACACATTTGAACAATACCACTGTGAAGGAACAGCTGTAATTCAATTCAATTATGTCTACAATTTTTTCGTAATACGGAACACCACCAACAACCACTCTATTATCATGCATACTTGCATAACTTCTTGTATTAGATGATACATATACTCCACTATTTTGTGTTTTCATCCTGTTTTTCTTTGTGGTAGTTCTAAACTTGTACCCGTTAACATTGTACGTCCCAAAACGTCTTGCCTGACTCATGGGACCGCACGCAAGCAACTTCAGATCTTTCGAATGAAGTGTACTTTCCATAGGAACCTGGAACCACATAACATTCATGCTTTATATTAAAATCGGTTTTCATATATTACTAATTCTAGGCTTAAAACAAATTGGTCAGGTTAGTTTTCTGTCAACCTCATGCTTGAACCACCGAGAAAATTCTGCATGGACAACACTATCTATCTTAGCTTGCGACCTTGTCTGATGACGCAAGCTTCGCTTTGTCTTTTTCCTAAATGTACTTTGTTGGAAAAAAGAAAATTACTACAACTAGACACTCGGACAAAAGAGTTATATTGGTGTTTTAGAAATACATGCATATACTTACACAACAAACAGAACCACGTCATCGCAGTTGACTAGCACATGACGATGAGCTTGATGTTTTTCCATTGGAGTGAGTTTGAAATGCGAAACAGCCCCTAATGCCTTTCCAATAGCTGGGAACATACTTTTCCCTGAATTATGAAGAACATCAACTCGCCGTGGTCGGTTGATTCTAGTCTCAATATTATCCAAATACCTAGAACAGAAAGTCAGGATTTCCTCAGATAAATAACCTTCTGCAATTGAACCTTCTGGTTGTGCCCTATTACGAACATATTGCTTCAGATGTCCCAAATACCTTTTATATAGATACAATAAAACGCTCAGTATATACACAATTAATTAAACTGACTGTACTAAAGGGGTTTATCAACAAGCTAACCTTTCTATTAGATACATCCACCTATAATGTACTGGTCCACCAAGAGTAACCCATCAACGAGATGCACCGTGAGGTGAATCATGACGGTGAAGAAGGATGGAGAAAAAATCATTTTCATCTGACACAGAGTTTGCACAACATGATTTCGAAGCTCAGTAAGATGCATAGGGTTTATGGCTTTCCCACAAAGTTCTCGAAAAAATGATGACAAATTTGCAATCACATTGGATACCGGACTCGGAAGTGCATTCTTCACCAAAATTAGGAGTAATTGTTCCATCAGAATATGACAGTCATGACTTTTCGACCCAGATAACTTGCGCTGTCGCAAATCAACACAACGAGCAACATTGCTAGAGTAACCATCTAGAAAGACCACATTCTGCAAAGTCTTTAGGAATATATTCCTCTGTGAATTCGACATCGCAAATATTGGAGAAGAATATTTACCACCTTCCCCCGGCCATAATTTAGGCCTTATACCCATGCATTGTAAATCTTTGCGAGCTTTACGATTGTTTTTTGATTTGCCGCTATCGTTTAAGATAGTAAATACCACATTGTCACACACGTTTTTTTCTATATGCATCATATCGAGGTTATGACGCAACATCTGATCCTCCCAGTACGGGAGGTCAAAGAAAACACTCTTCTTCTTCCAATGCGAGTCATCTTCATCTGCATCCTGACCATTGCGTCTTTTTTTGGATGTCACAGTTGAACTCTTCCCAAATGAAATGTGCACATTAGACTGTTGCCTCAATACATCTGTTCCGGATAACTTCTTTGGTGGATCTCTACCTTCAACCTGCCCATCAAATCTATTCCGGTCTAGTCTATATTTGTGTCCCTGATTCAAAAAGCGTCGATGGCCCATGAAACACCATTTTTGACTATCTTTCAGCCGATGTGGCTTAGCATCTAATTTACACGTAGGACATGCTAACCCACCGTGCGTATTCCAGCCAGATAGGTTTCCTAATCCTGGAAAGTCGTTGATAGTCCACATCAGTGCCGCACACATTTTGAAAGTGTTTCCCTCTTTGGCATCATAGGTTTCAACGCCATCCCATAATTGCTTTAACTCATCTATCAAAGGCTGCAAATAAACATCTATGTCGTTACCTGGCATTTTCGGCCCAGGAATAAGCGTGGATAGAATGAAAGATGTCTGCTTCATGCAAAACCAAGGTGGTTGATTATACGGAATAAGAATCACAGGCCAGATGGAGTACTTTGTGCTCATATTCCCAAAGGGATTAAATCCATCGCTCGCCAAGGCTAGGCGAACATTGCGCGGATCTGCCAAAAAATTAGTATACTTTGCATCAAACTTTTCCATGCTTCAGCGTCCCTTGGATGCCTAAGAAAACCATCGTTATTAGATGCCTGTTTATGCCATAACATATCACTTGATGTCTTGCTGCACATGAATAACCGCTACAGTCGTGGTATGAGGGAAAAGTAACGAAGAGTCTTGGCTGCTATAGGTTTTCCATTTCTCTTCACTAGTACGTTGAGCCTAACAATAGAGCCCTTTTTAGTCTTCTGCTTCCATCTTGAACACCCACATTTCTTGCACCTAGTCAGGTTCTCATCATCACCTCGATACAGTATACAATCATTTGGACAAGCATCTATCTTGGTGTATTCAATACCCAGCTTTCTTATTGTCTTCCTGGCTTTATACACTGGCTTCGGAAAAGTTTCTTATTTTTTTATTGGTGAGAAAAGTTTCTAGGCTGAGCATGAAGCAGGCTATAGCGCTCCCTTCCAATACAAAGATAGTACTCCCATTTAACAAAGAGCTGCAACCGATTGGTCAGGCAGTAGGATTATTGAGTGGTTTCTTAGGGAGTTTGGGTGCGGATTATTCCCAGTTCCCCATACACTTAGACAGTTGGAAGCATGTGAGCAAAGCTAAGAAGGAACATACGTACGACATGGTTAAGGTACAACTTTAAGCTTCTAAAATTTAATCAATTTTAGTATTCATTTTTTTTTTGTAAGGTCTTTTGCATGTGTAAATTATATGGTTGGTAAAATTTTTTTATTTTGTTTTTCACATCATTATTTAAGCACTTTTCATTTATACGTAATTGCGACTGCTTGTACTTCTTCTGAGTGTCATACTTTGACAATTTAAGTTAGTCTGTAATGGTTGTGGCATTTCTTCAAATTATCAGTCTTATACTTGTTAGTTGGTCTTGGTTAATGACAATGTCAACTAATTGCAGCGGGTCTTTCAGTTTGAGGACGATGCCGGAGGAAAAATAAAGCGCGATATTATGAAGAGGATAAGAAAGATCTGGAAGGATACAAGGCACCACTTATATCATAGGTATTACAAAGAAACAAGGACTTATGAGGAAAATCTTAAGCATCACCCGAAAGGAATAGAAGAAAATGAATGGAAAAAGTTCATTGACTATCGCCAGAAGGAAGACACAAAGGTAAGCCTTGGTATATTTAATTATTTCCACAAAAACATACATGTGTATACATATTACTCCCCTTACATTTTATATTCAACATCTCTTTCTCATTTACATTTGTTCTGCTATTTGTTCATTGAAAAAGTGTAAACAGAACGCTTTAAATCGGAGTAAGCAACTTTACACACATACTGGGGGCTCTAAAACATTGGCAAGAAAAAAAGACGAAGTGGTAATAAGTCATTATTTGCATTAGGATTTTGATTAATCTTTCTAAGTATGTTGTTGTTGTTTACTAAATTGTGTCGATATCAACGATATAGGAGAAAGAACAAGGAAGGCACGTTGGTAGAGGAGAGTTGTTTATCATGACTCATAAGAAAAAAGATGCTCGTATATCCATCCCGATGCGCGTGTTGTTAGTGTAAGTCATAATTGAAAATTTGAAGCAACTTAGCTTACTGTATATATCGTGCTACTGTTAACTCATGCATGTCCAATGTGTTGTATATTTGTAGGAAGCAATTGCGAATATTGAGAGGCAGGATGGATCCTCTAAGCACCTTTCACAAAATGATTCGCTAGCATAAGTTCTCAGAAAGGAGTACCTAGGACGAGTTCGTGCCCTAGGTGCTGGACCATGTCCCACCCAAGTCTTTGGTAACACTACTGGACAACCGTCGGGTTATGCAGAGCCCAATGAAGAGTACGAGAGGAGGATTGCAGAATTGACGGCTAAGTTAGAAGAAGAGCAGGCAAAGAGACAGTCGATACATAAGGTCTTGGGATATCTAGTCCAACAGCAAGGAGGCAATTTGCCAACTGAGGTTGCTGCAGAGCTGGCTTTTTTGGGCGGTACACCGGACTCGTCATATGCAGGATCTTCATCTGGCAATCACGACCCACAACAAAAATTTTGAATTTCAATCAATGTTTTTAGATACTTTTACATTTTAGTTGGTTTAGTGCTTTATGCTTATTTTCTTCAACTTAAGTATTCTTACTTTATTTTGGATGATGTTAAGATAATTCCATTATATATGTTATGTTTGCACATATTTAATTTGGTTTGTTATGTTAATTGAGCTCTTTTACTTGGTTGTAATTTTTCTAAATTAATTGAAAAGTAAAAAAAATTAAAGTTTAATAAGCATATTTTTTTAAAAGAGGCAAAATAATAGTATTTCGCGGCGATTATCACCCACCACAAAACTGCGCTGTTTTCAGGTCATTGGCATTACAAACCGCCACAAATTGGGAGATAACTTGTTTCATCCGCATACTGCGGCGGTTATTCCAGCGGTTGGAAAAAATTGTCGCTATTCGTTTAGCCGCGCCTCATCTTTCGGCGTTTCGTAAAACCGCCACTAAACGGCTTTAGGAACCGCCGCTAAGTGGCGCTTTTGTTGTAGCGCCCGATTAAATTTAAGATTTTTCTCCCATTTTTTCTTTGCAGACAAATAAAATGTTTTATTGAAAAAAAAAAAAGAGAAAGTGAGCGACAAATTAATCACTTAAACAATTTTTCAATAAATTAAGAACCAAAGTTATCCTTTGGAAAAATGCTCGTTCATGATGCCAACAGAGGATTGTCTCTTTCACAAAACAGCAGTCGAATAAAACATTTTATTCGAAAAAGTAATTTCTATATATTTAATATATCAAAAAGTAATTTATGTTTCGTGAAATGGTTCATCATGGGAGACACTTGCAAAGTGGACTAAGTGGCATAGTAAGTATGGTTGCCAGTTTTAAAGGAGGAGGCACATCGAATATATCCATATCAACTTTTTTTTTTTTTTTTCTGAAAAATAATAAAAAGCTCGTCAATAATATACCGAATAAATTTCAGATGTGTAGCTTTTATTTGGATGTAAAATTTTTTGTTAGCATATTATTAGTTGATTTTTGTCCCCTATGAAAACATTTGTTTTGGGGATCTGGATATGTCAACTTGTTAGAAAGCATTTTTTATTTTTCTTAATGTCCTTGTAAATTTTTTATAAATTAAATAATCTTTTATATTTTGAAAATGCAAATTGTTTTACACTTTTAGCTTCCTTTTTCAGAAAAATTGATTTGGACCCTCAATAGATACTTATGATACATAGACACAGAACATAACACAACACGAAATACGCAGATATACAAATTTTAAAATAAATATTTTTTAGATAAATAATAATAGTATTTTAATTTTTTATTGATATTAAAATATAAAATAATTTTTTAATCATTTTTAATATTTTTTTAATTATATAAAATATTTAAAATATTTTTTATTTTAATAAATAATAATATATATTATTTTTAAACTTATTTCAATAATACATGTTAATAATAAGGCTGGATATGTTGACACGTGATGATATTTATGTGTATCTGACAAGAATTTTTTTTATTAAGACACGGTAAGTTGGACACGACAGACACGCGTATCGAACGAGTGTCGATAAGTATCGTGTCCAAAATGTGTTCAAAATGTGTCTAACACGCAGGCACAACAACTGAACGAAATATCCGTACTTCATAAATAGATACCATTATTACCTTTTAGATATATAACATCTTTTTATTGGATTTTAAGTTTTTAATCTTCTATAATATACATACATACATACATCATCCAAATTCCATATTTAACTAGGGATTTTTCTGATCTTCGATGCCATAATTACTGGCCTTTCAAATCAACTATTATATATATGATGTCCTATATAACCTAATCTTTTTGAAGTTAATCAATACATTGTTAATTATTCAGAATTTCAAACTAATGTATGATTACTATGGTAGCATTTAGAAACAGGGATTAGAATTGATATTGAGTGATTAAAATTCAGTATTGTATTTAAGAGTGAGAGATTAAAATTAAAATTTTGATTTCAAAAAATTAAATTTCGGTTTTTTTAATATTTTTAAAAAATAAAAATGAAAAGAACTAAAATTTTTTGGACACAAATTAAAATTTTAATGACATTTATCTTTAAAATTATTTTCATCTAATTTTTCAAATTTTAAATTTAATTCTTTTTTTTAATAAAATATTAAGATATATTTTAATTTTAATTTTTTAGTTTTTATTTCTCTGTCCTACTCTTTCTTCTAAACACAGCTTATATGTCATTATCAATTATGAGATCAATCACTCATAATCATCAGAAACCAAGTAATTAACTAAGTAATATTGTGAATGTGTCATATTGTTCAGATTCTCTTTGATAAAGGATTGACGCATTTGATAGAAAGCGCATGACCTAATAAAGAATTTTAATTGTTTCTCTTTTTCTTTTATTATTAATATTTTTTCTTTAACTTTTGGTTGGAAAGATATATATATAACACAAAGAGTAAATGCTTCGTAGACATAATTATGTCCTTATCACTTGGCTTAATATATATAGTATTTAAATTTTAAACCAACAACATGTTGTTCATATATAATTATATACCCAGAAGGATCCAGATAGCATCACTTTTTTGCATCATAATTAGTTATAAGAAATTTATCATTCTGGATAGACACACATGTAGGTACCCAAAGAAGGCGACAACATCATCTAACTAAAGAAAAAAAATATGTAAAAGAAAGTGAAAATGAGCATTTGGGGCACTGTTTTTTCCTATTAATTAAGTTATTCAAACCCACTAAAATAAAAAGTGCTAAATGACCTCACCTATGCGCAGACGAGAGAAAAGAGAGAGAAACTGGGAAGAATCTTATTTTATAAATAAGCATAAGAAATTAACTTTTAATTAATTTCTTATTATAAAATTATCTTTTAATTTTTATGTTTTTTTAAATATTTTACAGTTTAAAATTATAATTTAAAATTTAAAATTTAAAATTTATAATTAAAAACTTAAATTTAGAATAAAAATAATTTAAAAAATTAACTGATATTAACTAAAAAAATTAATAATTAATTTACTATAAAAAATATAAAGTAAAAATTTACATGCAGTTGTTTTTATGTAAAATTGATAATAAAAAATTATTAGATAATTTAACATATTTAACTAGATTGTTATCTAATGATTCTCGAATATCAATTTCACATGAAGACAACTAGGTACGAATTTTTACTAATATATATATATAAGGGCAATTTACGTTATTAAATTGTTTCACCCTCAATATTACGCAAATGCATTGTTTCACTATTTTATATAAACCGCTACTGCCCTTATATATATAGGTGTGCATAAACCGCTACAACCAACCGCGGTTTATGTGTGTGAGTGTGTGAGTGTAAACCGCTGCTGCCAGCAGCGGTTTACGTGTGTGTGTGAGTGTAAACCGCTACTGGTAGTAGCGGTTTACGTGTAGTGTTTTGCCTATATAAACCGTGGTTGTAGCCGCGGATTATGAATTTAGATGGTTTGTGGAGTTTTTTAGAGAGAGAAAATTCTAGAGAGAGGTCAGAGCAAGTTGTGAGCGGGTCCGAGGTATCTCAGCGGCGACTTCTGGCGAGTTATCATGGCAAGCAGGACCCTGTACCGACTGAACGGTGTTGCGCATATTGCCGGTTCTATTGGTGACGAGGTTAGTTAACATTTATTTTTTTCTAGGCTTTGCATATGTTAGTCAGAAAAATGGTAGGTTAGGTAGACGAATTAGAATTTATAGATTGTTCCCACTAGTTTGAAATTAGGCTTCGCATGCTAGGATGTTAGTTCACTGGTTTTGGTTTAGTATTTTGAGTTTTTCTTGTTAAGTTATAAATATGACTAATTAGCTGAATTTCAAATCCTTTCAATGAATGTTATGCTACATGGTGTTGGTTTAGTTTAGGGTTTAGGGATAGTTGATGTTAGTGAATTATTTTAGTTTGGTTAGGGTATTTGTATGATATGAAGTTTTAAATTTTAAAGTTTTATAATATTTTAACATTTCTGGCTGTTATTTATTAAAGTATGTGTGTTGTTATTTTTCCTATCGTGACTAGGGAATTTTTTTTTTATATAGGAGAATTTGTTGATGGTTTAAGATATTTGTATCCGGTTAGATATGAGAATTTTTTTAAGGATAGGAGAATTTAATTGGACTTTGTATTTCTTTGTTGTTTTGTGCAGCCCACTAGGTGTATATACAGTGTGAGACGGCAACAGAATATGTCCATGCATGAAAGGATCATCCCGTATTTAGAGAGGGCTGGATTGTACCATTTGGCCAGGCTAAACAGCCAATGGTTCTGGTTGGATGAGCCACTGGTTAGTGCGTTCGTTGAGAGGTGGCGTCCTGAGACGCATACACGGCATTTACCAGCCACCTCCTCGCATCCTGTCCCTTGAAAGTGAGGGCAAAATTTGCAGCAACATGCCGAATACAAAATGCCCGATAAGCATGGGGAGGTTGCCAACCACTATCAGGGGACTCTAGTGCAGCCTTGATGCCGTTGTGTCTATCAGAGATCACGAGAATACCTTGCTGTGGAGTGACATGCCTTCTAAGGTTCGAAAGAAAGTATGACCAAGACTCTGCATTTTCCCATTCCACGAGTGCAAACGCAACAGGCAAAATATTTGAGTTACCATCCTGAGCGATCGCCAACAACAATGTCCCGCCATACTTGCCATAGAGGTGTGTTCCGTCGATGCTTACGAGTGGCTTACAGTGGCGGAATGCCTCAATACACGGAGGGAATGTCCAAAACATCCGATGAAAGTAGACTCTATCTTCATCAACTTGGTCACCCACCCTAACCGGGGACGTCTTCAGTAGAGCAACGGAACCTTCCATCGTGCATGTGACCCCAAGGATCTACCGAGGCTGATCAGCATATGACTCCCCCCAATCGCCATATATTTGCGCTACTGCCTTCTGCTTCGCCAACCACACCTTCCGATAACTAGGCCTGAATCCATAAGTCGCCTCTGTTGCCTCTTGCAACACCTTAATCGACACCGACGCATCAGCTCGAACCAATGGATAGATTCTCGCACAGATGACATGATAATCAAGCTGCTTGTGGTCGCTTGATATCGATGTGGCCATACACGTGTGCGGACCGTTGTACCTCCTAACTTCCCATGTGCTCTTCTTTTTCCGCATGACTATCCGAATTAACCACGTGCACCCGTTACCAAACTCCTTGCATCTCCCTTGTATTTCAGGTTGTCGGACTCCATAACCTTGTACTCAACTCCATGCCGAATACTGTAATCTTTTACACTCAACACGGCTTCCTCTTTACTCTGGAAAGATTGGCCAATCTGAAATTCAGTCATAGGTGTCCCATCATGCATCTCCTGCCCATCGAATGTTGCATCTACATTCTGCTGTTGGCCGATGGCTTCCAAGTTCAAAGAAGGGAGGTGGGGAGGGTACTCTTGTGTTCCAGAACCGGAACCTCCATGGGTTGAACGTCCACCTCTTGGAATATCATCATCACTGTCCCCACCAATATCGACAGGCTCCGCATCCGAATCATCGTCAAACAGTGCATTCTCAACTCGATCCGGTCCGGCATCGCATTCAAAATCAGGAACAACAGGAGCAATATATGCATGAACAGCCCCAGCATATTCGGACTCAGCATTCGGAACTGCCGCTGCTACCACAGGCATCGATGTTGATGCACCACCAGCTGGGGTCGACTGAGGATTAGGTGCCGATGCCCCAGAGCTATCCACACCATCTTCCAACTTCGCAAGCAGCTCAGGTATCCTCACCTCCGGAAAACTACGCCTACAGTGAAACAAGACCTGCAAGTCTTCATCCGACCCAATCACGAAGGTCTCATATCTCACACCAGTTGACACAACGGCAATGGGAATCTTGTAAAATAAATTTTTTACCCACTTCGTCCCACAGGTACCGAACTTCCGTAATATGCTTAACTTAATCTCTGCCAACGTATTCGACGATCGGATAAAAACACTAAGCGGTTCTCTATCTATGAATTTTACACCATGCCTTTTGCTCTTTTGAATTTTTCCAGAGCAGTGAACCAGAGCCACAAAACTATCCTCCCCATCCATTTGTGAATAACACTCTACCTCTCCACATTTGGCCCCTCCATGGTTTATATAGGTAGTCCCATTCAGCACACTACACGTAAACCGCTACTGCCAATAGCGGTTTACACTCACACACACACGTAAACCGCTGCTGCCAGCAGCGGTTTACACTCACACATTCACACACATAAACCGCTGCTGTCAGTAGCGATTTATATAAAATAGTGAAACAATGCATTTGCGTATTAAATTTGAAAACAATACATTTACGTAATATTGAGGATGAAATAATTTAATAACGTAAATTGCCCTATATATAATGTAATGGAATCTATACATTATTCAATTAATGATTTAATTGAACATACACGAATTGCTTTGTCATTGGCCATTATGTTTTCTAGGTCAGTTTGGGATATTGGGAATTCATAGTACGATAATGATGATTAATCCCAGCTTTTCCGGTCATAATAAATTTTAATTTGATTAGAAAAATAATCGCCATGCTAACAAACAAAGGGTATTTATATTTTACTATATATTTTCGGGTCATACGATAGAGAAATATTATAAGCTATATATAAATAAAACTAGGCTAGAGTTTAAGATTAACCTGCAGATAATTAAGGGTAATGTTAAGTAGACAAAAAAAAACAGCTAAAATTTACTTTATTTAGCATTAATTAATTATTACAATAATTAATAAATACTAAACAAAGCAAATTATGATTATTTTGGCTGATTTTTTTTTGTTACCAAACATTTTCGGATAATTAATTAGTACTAAAATAAAATTAAACTTGCAAAGAAGCGGACATAAACTAAAGACAGACAATTGAGCTCTAAAATTAATGGTCCTGTGGGGTCAAATTATTGATTGGAATTATATACTACTCTTTTTCTCGTATGAGTATGAACATGATTATGATTATGAAAGCAAAACATATTACTAGTACACTATAGCTAGTACGTAATTAACTACCATAATGATGATATTATTGAATGGGTGATATAATAATTGACTAATATATGACAAATCTAGGAACTATTAATTATTTGAACCAATTTAAAAAGTGTGAATAGGTATGAAAGGAACATTATTAGACTTGTTGATTACTGTATTATTACTTCTGAAATCAACACATTATTTGAAAGGGATTTCCTCCAAATTGGCGGAGACACATGCCTTCAACTGAATTAATTATTATGTATATATATTAGCATATATAATCATAATTAATATATTAATCATACACTCAAATTACTCACTAATATATTTAATAAATATATATGTAATTTAATTTATTTTTAATATATATTTATTTTTTAATATATATTTTATACTAATAATTAAATTTAAAGATTGATTTTAATGTACACATAATATAGTCGCAAGTCGCAAGTATATATATTCATGTGTTGGGGGTTTTATTTGTTCTCAAGTACATGCATATCAAACTTCACAAATCACAATGAAATGTTGATCGAGGAAGATATGCTTCAACGGGGTGAGGGAATATATAATATTATATTTGTTCATCTAGATGTTGCAATCGAAGCTAAAATTTAGCATTGAGATAGGATTAGTAGGGTATAGTTTTTAATTAGTGGCGATGATATACACCTTTCTTTATTATTATGATAGGTCTAATATTTCATTTTATTCCGTACATTTATTTACTCAATAACGTTCCGCAAATAGAAAAAGCAATTTTCTAAATAAACCATTACCTACTTATATATAAAGATAAATAGATTCTTGATTTTTTTTTGTAGTCATTTTCGTCATTAAAGAATAAAAATATATTTATATTTTTGACTTCTATAAAATATGAATAAATTAATTCTTTCGTTGAATTCATTCCGTTAGACTCAACAAAAAACTCTAACATGGCAAACGTGAAACTGACATGTCCGTGACAGAATGACATGTGGCTTTAAGCTTTTGAAAACAGGATATATTAGTCCCTAGACACAAAAACGACGCCGTTTCATTACCTTCCCTCTAAACACACTTTAACCCCCTTATACAATACTCAGGCTCGGGTTTGCGTCCCCGCAGTCCCTGGTGCAACCTCATTCTTCTTCGGACGACCCAGCCTCTTCTTCAACTCCGAGCCAGGCTGCACCGCAGGCTCATCTGCAAGCCCTAGCGCGGCCCACACAGGCTCAGCATTCTACTGCCGCTGAGGGGCATTAACATTAACATTTCCAGCCAGCTGTGACTGAGGGTGTGCCTCAAGCTGAGGGAGCTGTGATTGGGGCTGGGGCTGAACCTGGGCCTTACGAGGGCGGCCCCTGGGCCTGGAGGACCCAGAAGGAAAGGGGTTAGGGTCGGTAGCGTCACCAACAACAACAATAACAATATCAAAACTGTTAGAGGACCAAACCCAGGGTTTTGCTCTGAGGAATTAGCGAAATTGAGCTGACCTTGGCGTAGGGAGGGTGGCTGGAGCAGCGTTCGTTCCAGTGGTGGCTGGCGGCAGAGGAGAGTGGTTGTTCGGCTCCTGGAGAAAGGGCTTTGAGATTTGGGGAGGAATTTGGCCTTTTAGGTAGGGCATTTCAAAAATTAAGATGCAGGCGCATTCGATGGTGCATTCGATGCCTTCTCAGGTGCTGGTGCAGCAGTCGATGAAAACGTTCCAGGACGAGAGCATGGATGGGTTGCCGAATTCTTACTTCACTTGGAGGAGGATTTTTTTTTCGTGTGGGCTGCACTTCTCTGAAAATACTACAAAAGACACCCATATCAACAGAACTATGGAAAGAAGGAACATGGAGATGGTACTGGTGCTTGCCATTATTGTGTTTGGGATTGATGCTATTATTGTTGTGAAAATGTTTGGGGCCTGAAAGGTGTTTATAAAGCAATGAGCATGATCTGTTCGGGGAGGAAGGGCACGGTGGCGGGGATGGTTCATGGTTGGCATGGGGAGGGTGTTGGTGGCTGGACCTGCTGGTGGAGGGATCAAGGATGGGTCCATGGAGAGAGAAGGAGATAGGAAATGAGATTTTTATGTGGGGGTGGAAATTGGGAATTGGGAAATGAAGAAGATAGAGAAGGAGGTAGTGAAACGACATCGTTTTCGTGTCTGGGTCTAATATGTCATGTTTTCAAAAAACTCAAAGCCACGTGTCGTTCCGTCACGGACAGGTCAACTTCACGTTTGTCATGTCAGAGTTTTCCGTCGGGTCCAACAAAGTGAATTCAACGGAAGGATTAATTTGTCTACGTTTTACAGAGATCAGGGACATGGATGTATTTTTCATTTTTCGAAGACGAAAATGTCCGCGAAAAAAAGGTCAGGAACTTATTTATCATTTTCTCTACATATTATTTCATACATTTTTCAACAAAATAATTAATATTTTATATCAAAATAATCAAACATTATTAATAATACTTTTTTTTATAAATACTTCGTATATTCAATAGTTAATTAATGATTAATTTTTTATATTTTTATTTTTTATTTGATTTCTATTACTAAGCGGCAAGATAGTTAAGAATAATCAAATTTTTATTGTTCAAATTTTTTATCTCTTTTTTAAGTTTAATTATTTTATTGATTTTTATAATTTTATCAAATTTTAATTATGTTTTTATATATATTTTTTAAATTAAGTTCTTAAACCAATTTTTTTAATTAAGTCCTTTTTTTATAACAAATTTGGTCTTTCTAATTTAATCAAATTTTTAATTAAGTTTTTATATATATTTTTTTAATTAGATTCTTGAATTAATTTTTTTTTAATTAGCTCTATCTTAACAGTTTATAAAAATAATTAAAAATAAATAAATTTATCAATATACTCATCATTTACTCTTTACAAATCATTCATTTTCAATAGAGTTCTAACTCTCCTCACTTCTCCCTAACTTTTTTTCCTTCTCTATTTTTTTCTCATATCTTGTAAACACGGATTCAAGCCAACTATTTTCAGGAATGTTTGGCTAATAAGCAAAACACAATAATAAAAAATGCTACACTACACGCCACATTCAGTAAATAACATAACCTTCACAGCAAAAATAAATCAAAAACAAGTTTAATAAAACAAATCTATGTGCCAATAAGGAATGCAACATACCAATGCCAATACCCCTAATCAAGACCCAATTTTACGCATTAGTGTTTTTGATATGATTGATTACACTTTCTGATTCATCTGATGGTAGCAACTCTTTATACAAAAGGAGAAATGCACAGTCCGAGAAAAAAGAAAAAGAAAAGAAAGACATACAACTTGAAAAATGAAGAACCGAGTGATGTAAAAATTCAGCCAGCAGTTATTGTCAATTTGGTTAATAACTGAAAGAAGAAAAAAAAATAAGGAAAACCAACAGCTTATGTCAAATTTGTCAGAGTTGATGAGTTTGAAGAAGGAGAAGCAGAGGGAGGCAAGGGCGAGAGTGAGACGAGATTTGCCCGAGCCATTGGCACTAACAATGACGACGATCTTGTCCTTGCGGCGGTGGAAGGATGCGTCCATGGGAGGAAGTGGGGCGTGGTTGTGATGATATTGGAGGTGGAAGAAAAGGGTGTAAAGAAGGGGTAACAATGGCAGCGGAGTAAGAGTGAGAAGGAGGAGAGTAAAGAGGCAGGGTTATTTTGTCATTTTAAAAGAGAAAAGGGTCAAATTTTGGAAACTTTACAAAGGAAAAGTATATGAAAACAATAAATTTAGTGTACAATCGGTATAATAAGGGTAAAAAAAATTAAGATTTAATGATAATTAATTTAATTAATTTTTAATAATTTTTCATTTTGAATTTAAAAAAATAAGGATTTACAACAATAGCACTTACATATATCGCAACGCCTTCTCCGTATGTGATTTCACTTCTTCAGAATCTTCTTGTCGTCCGGTCTCTTCCCTTCTCACCGGTCCGTCGCCGCTAGGAACACTAGTTGCCCTGTTCATCGTGGATGTCCGAGCACTCCCTTCACGCACAAAGAGTGATTCGTGCAGCCTCCCAACACGGCGGTAGTGCAGCCCCCCGGCAGCCGGCGTCCCTCGCGCACATTGCGTCCCTTGCGCAACCCACCAACACGCCGGCCGTGCAGGCCGCACCGCAGGCCGCCACCTCCCATTGTGCCGTTTGTGCGCCGCCCTTCCTCCCACCGATTCAACTCCTTCTCCTCTTCCATCTTTGGCCGCTGCGCGTTTGGGTTCGAAGCCCACGGAACAGATTTACAATCTCGCCTAGCTAAAGTTGTCGTTGTGTGGCTGCTCCGTCGCCGGATCTCCTCCCTTGTCTCCATGCGTCGATACGTCGACGTCGACTCTCTCCGATCTATCCCGCAAATGTGCTGGATGTTCAATTCATTAGGTATGTAGATGGTTATTTTAATTTTTAATTGGATGGTTATTTTGTTTGATTCAGTTTAAGTATATACAATTAACCAATGATAGATGGTCATTTCACTAGGTAGCCAGATGATTATTTTAATAACTACGTGGATGGTTGTTTGATAACGATTCCACGACGATGACGGGGGAGGGGCTATAGGGGGTGGACGATGATGGCCGGTGAGGGAACTTCTAACAACCAGAAAGGTGGGATGATTGATGAGAGGATGGGGGTGTCAGACGGTTTGGGGGGAAGAAAGTGTTTGGATGAATTCCTTTGGTAAATTAGAATTGAGATGGTTACTTTTTTGAAATAATTGTTTGGGTTTCTTTTTTTTCTTGTATTGGGCCAAATTCGAAGCTCATTGTTCACATTATTAAGATTTCTCATTGTCTTCCTAGCGGAGTTCATTTACTAATTACTCATGATATTTTTAATTTAAAAATAGAATATTCTATTAACCAAAAATTTTTTGCACGCAGGAACTTAATTAAAAAATTTAAAATAGTTTAAGAATTTAATTAAAAAATATATATAAAAATCTAATTATAAATTTAGTGAAATTATACATACCAACAGAATAATTAAATTTTTTATTTATTTTTAATAGTAGTGTTAGATGAATAGAGTTAGTTGTAATAATTTTTTTTATTCCGATTAAGCTATTTTGTTTTTTTTTATAACTAATTTCCTAATAATCTATTATAACTGCCTCAAATGCAGTTAGGAAGCTTCACCAATGTATACTCCTATGTTTCAAGCTTGAAATTGTCAGCTGCAGATTCACTTGTCCTAACTTGGCCTTTGTTGTTAGGAAAGCGTCCCAATATATGCACGGTCCAAACGTTACAACACTGAAAAAGTGTTAAAGAGAATGAGATATCTAAAAGACAGTTTTTTATGATTTGTTGTTTTCTAAGTCGCCTGATTTCAGATTTTTTGCATTTGCAGATACGAACTGGGCTGGAAACTTGAATGATAGGAAGTTTATAATTAGATTTTGTGTGTATCTTGAGAGTAATTTGATATCTTAGAAGAAGAATAAACAGACCAAAAACTCAGTCGTAGCACTACAAAGGTAAAATACAAGTCAATTGCAACTGCCCAAAACTGAAATTATGGGCTTGCCGCAGCTTTTGAAGGAACTTAACATACTACAATTGGTTTCACCAACGACTTATTATTGCGATAATCAAAGTTTGTGTCTACTAGTTGCTAATCCAACTCTCCACAGTATGTGTAAATATGTGGAGATTGATCTTCATTTTGTTAGATTTTAGTGGCTAAGAAGCTCTTTTATGTTGTTCATATTCCAACATTAGATCAAATTGATGGTATGCTGACTAAACTATTGTCTCTAAATCTCTTTCATAAGTTTAGAAGCAAATTAAGGTATTGTTTGGTTTGAGAGAAAATGAAAAGAAAGAAAAAAAAAAGTGAAAAGAAAATGGATGAAAAGATCCATTTTCTTTTGTTTGGATATCAAAAAAAATAGTAAGAAAGAAAAATGTTTGTGTGGGACTCACTAAAAAAAATTTTTGATAAGGAAAAAGATAAGGAATTTTTTTTATGTATTTTTAATAAGGGATAAGTATTGTTTTAATTCTTAACGTTGAGGGTCAGAATCGAAACCGTTCCCAACGTAATTTTTGATTTAGAATCATCTTTAACGTTTTTTTCGTATTAAAATTGTCCTTTTAACTTTTTACTGACAAAAATATCCTTTACCATTACCAACACCTTTACCAGTTACCACCACCAGCATCTCCCTTACTCCACCACCACCACCTCCCTTACTCCCATCAAATACTAATAATCAGAATCAGAATCAAATTCAAAAGCAAAAACAACATCAAATTCAACAAGTACCCAATTCAACAACATCAAATTCAGAATCAACAACATCAAATTCAACAACAAAATCAACACACAAAATCAGAATCAGAAGCAGAATCAGAAGCAGAAAGCAAATGCAGAAGCAAAAGAAAATGCAGATGCAGAAGAAGAAGCAGATGCAGATACAAAAGCATATCAGAAGCAGATGCAGATGCAGAAGAAGGAGCAGATGCAGAAGCCGAAGCAGAACCACCGGCGCTTCCCCGACAGCTCAGCGGCGTGGTCTCCCTCCAAAGCCCGATGACGATGCGACGGCGGCGGCGAGCCCTAGTAGCGCCGGCGCATCTCCTTTCCCTCTTCTCTTCTCCCCCGTCACAGCCCCTCTCTCCTTTTTTCTTTCTTTCGGCGACTCCAAGCTTCGCCGGCGCTGTCCCCCCTCCCCCCTCCCCCTCTCACTTTCCCATTTTCCTCCCCCTCGCGCCTTTCCCCTTTTCCCCTCCCTCCCCCCTCGCGTTCTTTTGTTTTTTTTTATTTTATAATTTTTTTTATTTATTAGAATAGGGGTAATTTAGTAATAAAATTAAAAATTTTATTAAATAAGACGATTTTAATATGAAATAAAACATTAAGGATGATTCTAAATAAAAAATTATGTTGAGAACGATTTCGATTCTGACCCTTAACTTTAGGGATCAAAACAATACTTATCCCTTTCAATAATATCATTAGTTATATTATTATTAACAATTATTAATATAAAATTAATTTTAATATATTATTATAATAGAAATTCACATTTAAATATTATATGTATTAGATAAGTAATTTAAATCAAATATATAAAATTGTAATATTTTATAATATTTATAAAATATAATGAAAAATAAATAAATAAAATATTTATACTTTATTTTATGATAAAGATAGATTTATTATAGTCACCAATATTTTACATATAATACACACTTTAATTTACATATAATGTAGATAAAGATATTAAAATAATTTTATTCTATTATGATTTTTTCTTTTTTTATTTTTTTTATCCAAAAAAAAAAAAATTCTATTTTCTTTTCATCTATTTTTTCTTTATTCAAACAAAACATAAAAAATTCACCTTTTTTTTTTCTATTTATTTTTCTCTCATTTTTTTTTTCACTATCTATCCAAACAAAGTGTGAGGGTCTGTGACAAACCCTGACCTTAGTTTCAGGGGTGTTAGATGAATAGAGTTAATTGTAGTCGTTTTTCTATTTGGGTTAAACTATTGTTTCTGTTATAACTGATTTCCTAATCTGTTATAACTACCTCAAATACAGTTAGGTAGCTATTAGGAAATGTGGCTACATTATTAAATAGTCTCAGTCAATTCACCAGTGTATCATCCTTTACTTAATCATTTCTCTAATGTTTTACTTCAGTTCTTCTCTCTTGTTCTTTATCAATGCTCTCGGCACTTTCTTTCAATTCCTCTCAATCATCACAGGTTCATCGAGGATTACACACACCATTAAATAAATAAATAAATAACTCGCCCATACTTTATTTTTCAAGCTTTTTTATGTTTTATTCTTTTGTAAACATTATTGTGATATATATTAGTTGTTAAATCTTTGTAGGATCCAAAAAGATCGGCTGCAAATCAATACAATCAATCTCATCAGATAATTGCATGCATTGTTAACATCAGATTTTGCATCTGATGCTCCAGCTCTGTATCACAATATATGCCTGTATATATGTCAAAACTCAACGATATCTGAACAATAAAATTGTAAAAATATTATTCAAATAAAAAAGCATAGTAAAATGTTATAATTAAAGCTAGACCTGCTCAAAAATACTGTGAAAAATGTATATATGTGAAAATGTTAAAAATATACTAGTACTATATATATGACTTAAGAGCATCTCCAATGCATTAATTTTTCAAGGTTCCATTTTTTTTTCTGACACAATAAAGTCTCAACTGTTAGAGAGAAAGAGAGTAACGTCTCTGCTCATGGATCGAAGGAAGAAGAATTCCTCGTCAGAGGGACTTGTGATTGCAAATGATAATTAAATTATAATTAATTAAATAATAATTAATTAATTATTAATTATAATATTTATTATAATTAGTAATTAATTATTATTTAAATAATTATATTAAATCATAATTAATATTATTTAAATAATTATATTTTTATTTAATTAACAATTTATATTAATTATTTAAATTATAATTAATTAAATTTATTTACATAAAAAAATAAATTTAAACGTTTTTACATTATAAAATAATTTTTGTTTGAATTATTTATTTTTATTTATAAATTTAAAAATATTAATCATATTACAAAATTAGCCATTGCAAAATTAATCGTTAAAAATTAGTCGTTATTATGTTATTGTTATTATTAATAAATTAATATTAATATTTTTTAATAATAAATTATTTTTGAATTTATAAATTTAAATAATATTATTGTAAAAAAATAGTAATTATATTAATTTTAATTACTTTAAATTATTAATTAAGTAGGACCATAATAAAGACTAAAGTTAGTTCTTTCTAATGGAGAAGAGAGAGATGTTTTGAGTTCTTATTTACTGTTTATGGCGCAAAAACTGATCTGAAATTACTTTATATGACAGGTGAACCATAAATAAAAACTGGAATGAGTTTCTTACTGGAGATGGTCTAAAACATCCTAAATTCCTTACTAAACTAGAAAAGTGCTATGATAGTGGTATTACTTTCTACAAAGTTCAACTTATTTGCAATTAAAAATGTTTTCTCGTATTTAATAGTCAAGAGAAAAAGAACAAAAGGAAAAGGAAAATCTTGCAAGTGGAGAATTCTACGATACGCAATAACCTTTCCTTACGAATATTGATATAATGCTGTGATGACCACGTGATTCATCGTGTTCAATTCATTCATATGGCTATGGAATTTTAGTTCATTATCCTTGAGATATATATCACCATTCCCAATGAAAAGAACCCGCATTATCATTTCCATCAAAATATATATAAAAATTTCAATAATTAGTGCATAAGCATAGTGCACACATGAGAGGCTCGATCAAATTAATACAATTTCTGATGAATTAGCAACGTTCCTAATTCTATAGGCCGAAGGGGGTAACCTTGGAGCAATGGCCTTCGTGTGGAAAACGGGGACAGGATTCAGTTTCATTTTTCTTTTTGGTTGGAAAGAAAGAAATGCATCTGATGCTTTTGTCTCAAATGATGAACGTACTTGTATGCTTTTCATGCATGCATTTTTTTTTTCTTGTAGAGAGAGAGGACGGGGATCAAAAGTAATAAAAACGTTGAATAATGATGATTACCTCAACCTTAAAGTACTTTTTTTTATTGGTTGCGAATACTGTTTCTTTGAACTGATTACATTTTTTTTTCCCTGGAGTTAGTTTAGAACCTTTGTAAGTAACTAGTTTGAAAAAGTTAACAAGACTTCTTCCACACAACTATTTGGGTAGCTATTTATGTTTCTAGTTTTTTCTATTAGATAAATAAGTACATAAACCTCTTTCACTTCAACTGAAGGCATATAATATAGGGAAGCTTTTAAATATACTGGTATATCGGTGTTTCAGTCATTTTTAATCGTTGATCTTAATTATATATATTATATATATTTTTTATAATTAAGATCAACAGTTAAAAATTTTTAAAACACCGGTATACCAATACACTTAAAATTTTTTCTATAATATAAAACTGATAGGATGGTGATGGAACAGTCATCTGAGCTGCCATTTAGGAGCTTCTTCGTCCAAGACGATGGCGATTCCTCTTGGAGGATTCACGTTCCACCTAGTTCCCAACTTGTCTGCAAGAGATAGATTCGCAACCAAGTGAGCCAGACCATTACCTTCTCCCACCAGTAAATAAAGCTTGACCCAAGGAAATCAAGGGATGGGGAAATAAGAGGCCGAAAGCCAATACAGGGTCGAAGAAAAATCATAGATTTTGAAAACTGAATCGATCATCTTGGCTATTGAAATTCAGCTGTGATTCAAGTGATTTATTATAATAAAATAATAAGTAAAGATATTGTCACTTTTATTTTTGATAAATTTCACTTTCCATATGTTTTTTTATTGTTTGTATGAATTTGTTAAAAAAATGACATCAAAATAAGAGTGACAATACTTATTTTCTTAAATAATATATAAAACTATAAATAAATACATAAAAATATAAACATATTCTAATATAAAACTATTTTTAATTAATACTATTGGTTCATATTTAAAAAAAAATCATAATTAAAGCTAATTCTAATAGCCAACAACAAGAATAATTAAAACATCAACAATAATAAGGTAAACCCAATAACATAGTAGAAACTGATGATGATGAGTTCCGTAAAATTTTGAACCAACAACAGACTCCAAAGATATTAATCATCATTGTTTTGAGGGTCTAAATTTCTCAAATCCCTATATACTAGTGACCAACTTTGACCTCATGTCTGACTCACTAATTCCCAGCTGATTTTCTGGTTCTTACCCAGTTCTTGAACTAGACGGTCTTTGCTATAGACTGAACCGGACCAGAACTGGTTTAAACTGATTTTCAGAATCATGGTTCAAACAAGGGTATAGTATGTGTTTTGTGCATAATAGTTATATTTTGGGTCTGTTGTTGTAATTGCTTTTGTTCTGTGCATAATGAGACCATATCATTAAACTGAAAATACAAACGTGAGCTACATGTATATAAATGTATATTCATGTATATTCTCATCAACTAGAACCTACCTTTCAAAATTTTCCCTTCTAGACGAGCAAAAATAAATTGAATATCAAATTTTGGAGAGAAAAATATATACAGGTACAGCAGAAAGATTTTAGGCTTCATTCACCTTTCCTTTCAAGCCCGTGCCTCTTTTTCTGACCAAGTTCCACAAGTAAATACAAGAGAGCCTCGCACACCTGAGATGCGTCCCCTTCTTTAGGGTCATCATTTAGTGATGAATAAACCATCCACGCATGGTCCAGTTTTCGTTTAGGTCGCACCACAACAGATCCTGGAACTTCTGCATCCCGGCATGTCACAAGCCCATCACTCTTCTCACCATATCTAACCTGCAGCAACTGTGCGCAAGCAGCCATAGCAGCACCTAAGGGCATCACCACAGGAAGTTTTTTAGGTTCGCCAGCAACTGTGGGTAGTTCAGCATGGGCAACATGAGATAACGTCGCTAAAACGGCAGGGGAAATACTAGCTTCAGTGCGAAAGGAAACAATAGGAAGTTCATCTGGTAGATGATGCTCCTTTAAAAACTCCCTCCGCCTTTCATACGTCAAGTCTTCTAAGGCTCTCATGTCACCCTTTGTAATAACAGATAACATGTTAAATGGTATAAAGGGATTTTTAAGTTGACATTCGTAGGAGCTAAAAGAGAATAACTTCAAAAAAAAAAAAAAAAAGTAGAACTTATATGATAGAATTAAATTAAACATAAAACAAACACGAGTAAACTATAGCAGCAAATAAGTAAAATCATGCGCTATACCATTCAATTATGTAATGACTGTATATAGGAAAACTATTTTCATTGACTTGAGACAAGATCCTTGGACTTCTTAAATAAGTTAGCCAAGAACAAACTTAACCCAATCTATAAAGAAGGGAAGTAATCGACAATAGGATCTACTAGAATATAGTAGAGGAGGACATATTAAAGTCTGCTGTCCATTCCTCACGTTTGTCAAAGAGAAGCAACTAGTAAAGGAATAATGTATTTACTTTGTACTCTATAAATTTAATTCAAGTTTATGCCTATCGGAAAAATTGTAAATTACAGTTTACAGGCATTTTAACCTATTTAAACAAACTTATGAATTTAAGCCTTTTGCCCTTTTGGCTAGCTGAGGCATCTATGCATTCACCCAAAGTCTTAAAGACTAGGCTCGGCCTCAGAGAAAGCATATGATAGTAGAAAGCGAAGCTAAATAGCTTGCCTTTGGAAAAAAACAAGGGCTGAGTCTATTAGGCAAAGCTATCTAACCAATTTCCATCCTTTCACCACAGCTTAATAGAATTAACACCAATGAGATGTAATGCAAGTTGATAAGCTTGATATGGATGTTATGTCCGAGGCCTGCTCAAAAAACTAGAAGTTCATATGTTCTCACTGATGTTAGAAGTGTTGTGTGCCCTAGGTCAGAAAAACTTTTGCTGATTAGCTTATATGGTTTTCCTAATAAACAGGCTAAACTGTTTTTGTAGCCATGTGCAAACTACGTAAACATCGGTGCACAGAGTAGGAGTATTTCTCCAATATCTCTGCAAGGAGGTTACTTTGGAAAACCCTGAAGAAAATTCTAGATAGCAGTGGTCAAGGAAATATAATTTAATCAAGAACAATGAAGAAGAATGGAAAGGAGATAATAGAAGAACTCAACATACCTTAATTACTTTACAGATAAGAATCTCAGTAAGTTTTCGTATATTTACATAATCGCCAAGTTGTCCTTCTCGCAGTAGATCTGAAGCTATTGGAGTACCACCATATGGACTTTGTGCTAATGCCAATCCAGCAACCTTATCTTTCAAATCAGACCAATATAATGATAAAGCAGCTGCTGCATCTACTCCTCCCTTGCTATGTCCAAGAAGCAAAACACGTTTGTTTGAACCCCAAGAAATTTCCTCAATATACTCTTTTAGCTCTCTGGCATTTTTCTCAACTGAAGCCTATAATTAATGATCACTCAACATTCAGTAATAGAACATAATAAGAATATGAATGAGATATCTGCATAAAAAGTAGAGTAAGCATTTTCATGAGAACTAGTGAATAACTAATATCCTCAATCATTGTTATTACTATTATGATATACCTCACTATGAATCTTAGCAATATGACAAGTCAAACCCATTTTTGAGAAACTGGCCTTTGTATTGACAAAGTAGAGTGGGCCATGATTGCTAAAAAGACCTGACAAAAGGCAGAACAGTTAGTAGCACCAAAAACAAGGTTGCATGGTTGATCTCATATTGAGCATAAGCAGTCACTTTACCTGGTATTAACAAATAAATCATAGAATTTGGTAACCTATGAACACCATGCCTGTCAAAGTAAGAACAACTAAGTTAGCAAATCACTTATAGCTAGCATTTTAGGGAAAAACAAAACAAGATGCTCACTTGATTTCATCAAGAATCTCATGAAACCTCTCCGTTCCATCTTCAACTGGGGGCATTCCAGGATCACGTCCAAGCCATCCTATATCATCGGCAGATCCACGCACAGTCCTCCGAGCCCGCTCAATCAAGCTGAAGCAAGTAGAAGAAGGAAAATGTGTAGTTTAAAAACATGGTGACCTATACAAGAAGTATTTACTAGGTACAGTATGTGTATATATATATAATGAAATAATTGAACTGAATGAAGACAAAAATGATGCAATATTAACAGTCAGATTCATGTTTGTTTCTTGGCAAACAATACCTTTGGAAGAGGGGAATTCCAGTTTGTCCAGAAGGATTTGATCTTACTAGTGCACCGGCATTTCCTGATGAATCTCCAACAGAAGTCTCTGTGATGTCCTCATTTGTATTCAGAGGTGCATAAGAAGTTTGAAATGTTTTATTAGAAGAAGATGCCTCAGTTTCCCCTGAAGCAAAAGACACAAGCTCTTGTGCATGAACGCCAGAAGAGTCACTGGAATCTCCAGAGGAATGTTCTACTGAAAATTTGATAATAGCCTTGAGGTCAAAATTGCAAAACTAAATACTTTGTAGTGAGTACAATATATATAATATGATTGTACAAATAATGATAACATGAGGGAAGGTAACGCATCATAGAATTGTTAGGACATGACAATAAGTCATTCATATTAAAAAAATTTATGTATTCAAAACTACAGACATCTAAGATTCAAATATTTAGAACAGGAGCATATTGAAAAGAATCTAAGTCCTACATTCACACTTCTAGACCATCATCATCACAGGCATGAACACTTAAAGCGTAAAACTATATATTTCTAAAAAATAATTAGATCTCTAATAAACTCTATCTAGAAAAACCATGTTTAAGTTAAAGGTCAAACATTTTACTGGAGAGTAACACTTTGCTATCAATATGTCTCTATTAGTTTTACAGAACCACATTAAAGAAAACTAATAATAATCACATATATTGTGGCTTTGCCAAGGCCTGTAACGGCAAACATTCATTTCACCATAATTCGAAAGCAATGTGATCAAATTCTAGAATATTCAATTCCCAAGCATAAATAAATTTTACAACAGTTGAAGTGTCATAAAACGTATATCATCTTTTCTACTCCAAACTGAAGTCAGATGACTAAGTACCTCCATATTTTTTTTAACTGTTTTCTTTAATAATTCAGCTCAATTATTTTCTCTTAAAGTGACTGGCTGCATAATTCCCCAAACTCATGAAAGAAAAAAGGGATTCAGCTACACCCTGGAAGAAGTAATTAGAAAAGAAGCTTGCCTGAATAATCATAGAAACAACCAGTAAGGAACGACGTTGTTTGTGAAAGATAAGCAGCAGCTTCAGTGAGAGAAGGAACAGATGAAAATATCTGAGGAACAAGTCCATCATTTGCCAAGTCATTTCTTTGTCCCTATAAAAGATAAGTAATACATTCAATCTTCAATTTTTTTGAAAAAAAAATGATAAAAACGTCAATATTGTTTTTTGATCATAAAAGGCCACCTCCAGAGAAAAGGGGGGAAAATCAGCACAATATTCAATTAGCAAAAAATCAATTCGAACCAAACTAGCATTGATAGCGAAGATTTATATGCAAATTGAGCAACAATAAATGAAAAACCACTAAATGCAGCTAACTGCAATAGAAAGGAATCGAAACATTGATGATGGGAAAATGAAAGCTCTATATAGAAAGCCCAAAGAATAAATCAAAATAAAAAGGAATTGAGAAAAAGAAAGGGAGGAAAAAGTTGCGTTACCATTAACGGCGTGTTTGAGTCCGTACGCTGTATATTGGGAGATTGCGCCATGGAAGCAAGATTCTGCAGAACGCCGGAAATTAACTTTGTGTTCATATAATAATTATATTATATTATTGAATAATAAATACATAAATTTATAAAAAAAAATACCTTTGTGGTGTTGTGAATTAGCGATGGGATTGTAGCAAATCGAAGTTGAATCAGCGCACGGAGAGGGAGAGAGGGAGCGTTCTTAGAAATCGAAATTGAAATTGAAAGATTGAATAGTTAATAGTTAATAGATTTAAATTAATTAATAGTTGGTTCTGCCTTCTGCGTTCCATGTTAACGAGGGGTAACAAATAACAATTTAGGAAAAGGATAAACGAACGAGGAAAGCAGACGCCAAACGAGACTACGTCGTTTTGGTTTGCAAGAATTTTTCTTGCCTCAATAATCATTTTTGACTATGAAATATTTGAATGCAAACATTAAAACTAAAGTTAGAAAAAATAGCAAATAAATATCTGACCTTTTAAGTTTTTGATAAATTCATCTCTGACGAAATTTAAATACAAAAAGATTTTTGATTTTAACAAACGAAAGACAATTTAATCTTTTCATCCATTTGTTTCTCACACACCAAACAAAACTGGCTGACATAGTTAAAACGGTGTCCGTTACGGTGCCACATTGGAAGAAGGATAAAGTTTAAAAGACAAAAAATTCTTAGCTGTTAAAAATGGCATCGTTTTAAATGTTAGTCCTAATGAGATTTAAATTGGGTAGAGAAACGGCGCATGCATGCAGTAGCTTATCATAGTTGTTCATAGTGGTGTTAATTAGATTAATGGTCAGTGATGAATGCTCTTCAAGCACGAGACGAAGTAGAGGTGGAGATGGCGAACGACACGAACGCACAGTTGGAAATGCGACCCCATATTCGGTGCAAGTTGGAGATGAGAAAGATGGTGTTGCCCTAAAATACTTCTGCGGGGTGTATGTCATATTTTACATGTCGAAGACAAATACCAACTCGAATAGGCTATTTTTTGGATGCCCATTCTTCAAGGTAAGCTTGCAATTCTTCATGTATGTGGATGAAGTTGAGTGTTTTTTACCAACATATTTTTATTGTATTCGAATCGATTTAGGTGAAACAACCACATTGCAAATTTTTTGTATGGGTTAATGAGTACATTGGAAGAATTAGATGCATAGAATTAACAAGGACATTGGGTGACAATCAAAGCTTTGATGTTGAAGAATATTTCGAAAAGACTATGTCTGTTGACTGTTTTAGTTAATATGAATGGAAGAATGAGGTTTAAATTATCCATCTAGATTCTGTTGCCATACAATGTTTGTAAATTAATATATTTATTTTCATTTAATCAATCTAAGACAAAAACAAGCCATAACATAGTCAATGACTATAACATTAAAAAAGCATAATTCATTCAATCAACCTAAACCATAACATAGGAATGTTGTCATATCGTAACATAATTAAGTCTGGCAAAAAGAAAATATAGCAGATATATCAAATAATTTTTTAAAGTACTAACTCCAAAAGTAATTAAATTGGCTAAAAAGACGTTTGCCAATATGTATTATGACCAAATAGGTTGAGTAATACCCCAAATAGGTCCCCAAGAAATTCACGTTTAGACAGATTTGTCCCCAACAAAATTTAACTAAAATTTTGTCCCTGACTTTTTTAGCTATATACCAGATACGTCCCCACACCAGGTTGACCCGGTCAGGTCTAAGGTTGACGTCCTACATGGAGGTAACGTGGCTGACATGTCCGGTTAAGAGCGACGTGTCACTTCCAAGACAGTTTGGTCCTTGTGCTCGCTGGACAAAACGACGTCGTATTGGAGGACAGCAGAACGACGTCGTTTTTTAGGGGACAAATAGGTCCCCGCAATGGAGGGCAGTACAATCAAACGACGCCGTTTTATTTGGGGGCCAATTTGATATACAAGTCTCTTCATATTCAATCATTTGGTGAAATTACTCCATACCCCATTAGCTCTGCTAGGTTTTACGAAGAAAACCTTTTCATACCTCCATCAACATTGTGCATACTCATTGCTCTGTCCATACTCGTTGGTGACATTGATCGTGAAAGTGGTTGTGAAGGCAATTGGTTCGACACCCAACTGATCAAGGTTAGCGAAACATATTTTTTACTTGATTATTTTTGAATTTCTGATTTTGGTTGCATGCATTGTTGTGGATAGTTGTAGTGATTAGCGATATTGGATATAATAGGAAATGAGTTGTACTTCTTTATTTGTTGGTATTTAGATGTCCGAAGATGTGGTCCCGGTGTTTTATCATGGTGAAATCTTTGTTCGAGATAACAAAGGTGTCTTGGTGGTGAAAAGGTTTCCCTCGATGGATGTTGACGTCATTTGCTTCTTTGACTTGAAGAAACTTTTTTTAGACTTGGGATACCATGATTATAAAGCTATGTACTGGTATGATCCCACATCTGAAACTCTGGAGTCTGATCTACACCCTATTCATAGAGATAAAGAAATCAGAGCCTTACAGAAGAATAAGATACAGAATGAGGATACAGATGAATTTTACATATATTTTGACCATTTAGTACTGGAAGGGGTGGAGGAGATATTATCTGATACTGATGAAGGTGCTGTGGAGGTAGTTGTTGAGGATGCTAGGTTGGACAATGATGCAGACATTGAGAGTAGTTCTAATGATGATGATCGGTATGAATCTACAGAAGATGAGCCATATAAGCCCCCACCCTCAGACTATGGTTTTTTTTTATTCAAGTGAAGATGAGAAGTGTTAAAAAGAATGGTGGAATGAAAGGGAGAAAATGTGATAAGGGAAAGAAAAAAACTACAATGAAAGCTTTAAAGCCAAATGTCAATATTACTAGAGATGCCAAGGCTAAGACCCAAGGTAAAAAGGCAGGGTATAAGAAAGATGGATGTGCTGTAAGTGGTGGAAGTAGGCCTGAAGTGAGGAAGAAGGGTGATGGTGGGCCAAGGGCCGTTGGGCCTAACAATGTTGAACCAAGCCCAAATGACAATAATGGGCCTCATCAGGGTAATGGGACTGAGCCTAGGAAACCTTCAACCTTTGTAGAGGAGATTGGAGTGGAGCCAAGGGATGAGTCAGATATTGATTTTGAGTATGAGTCAGAGGCCTTCTTGACTCCTCCAGACTCAAGTGATGAAGGGGGTGGAGGATTTAATTAGCCTCAATATGATCCAAATGCTGAATTTGGAGAAGTTCAATTTCAATTGAGGATGGAATTTGAGACTTTAGACCAGTTCAAAAAGGCTCTAAAGGACTATACTATAGTTGAAGGCAGAAGAATATTTTACATCAAGAATGATAAGAGGGGGGTGAGAGCAGCATGTGTTCATGGAGGGTTTATGGCTGGAAAGGAGATACAGAAAGATAAGGCCAAAGCAAGACTAAGAGCTAAGAGAGAAGCTAAGGCAAAGGAGGATGGATCAAATGGAGGCAAAGAGGAGAATGCAGTTGATGACATTACAGCTGAAGCCAATTCTACTGAAGTTAACCCTGAACCAGTGGCTGATGTTGTTGTAAATGATGGAGTTTAGGGTGACCAAGATCAAAATGCTAGCAAGACAAGGTCTGAGGCAGTAGGTGATAAAGAACAACATAAGAAGAATTACTGTCCTTGGATTATTTACTGTGCTAGGAACTCTAGGTCCCGGGGCTACCAGATTAAGACCTTTAATCCCGTGCATACTTGTGGTAGAGAGTTTGGAAGCAATATGGCCGATCAAAATTAGGTTGCGAAGAAGTTGTCAAAAAGACTTCTAAGTCAACCAAGGCTAACCCATGCAGAGGCTTGGGATCATATAAAAATTGATTATAATGTGATAATTAGTGATAAGATGTTGTATAAGGGTTTGAAGATAGCAAGAGAGAAGTATGTTGGTAATGAGAAGGCTCAATATGGAAAGCTTAGAGATTACCTACAAGAACTACACAGAAGCAATCATGGTTCAACTGCTCTGTTAGCAGTGGAGCCTATTCCCCAGTCCCCTCCACTGTTTGACAAGTTGTATGTGTGCTTGGATGCTTGTAAAAAAGGGTTTAGGGCTGGTTGTCGACCGTTGATAGGGTTAGACAGCTGCTTCCTGAAGGGTTATTATGGAGGACAACTGCTGTCGGCGGTAGCACAAGATGCCAACAATCATTTTTATGTAATTGCATACGCAGTGGTTGCTAGTGAGACTAAAGAAAGTTAGAAATGGTTTCTAGACTTGTTGCAAAATGACTTAGGCCCTGCTGCAGTTGAAGGGTGGAACTTCATCAGTGATCAGCAAAAGGTAAATGCTAGCTTTGACTACTTTTTTGTTGACTGTGATATTAAATTTACTCTTAATTTTGTTACACTCATTAATTTAGTTATAACACACTTCAATGTTGTATAGGGTCTGATGTCGGCGATGAAGGAGGTTATGCCGAATGGCCATCACAGGAACTGTGTTAGGCATATATGGAGGAATTTCACCAATAAGTACAAGAGCAAGCAGTTGAAGAATGTCGTCTGGGCTTGTGCTAAAAGCAATACGAAGGCAGAGTTCAGAGAGCACATGAATAGACTGAAGAAGGTCAACCAGGATGCATGGGCTTACCTTGCAAAATTAGACCCAACATGTTGGAGGAAATCACATTTTAGTCACTGGCCGAAACTGGATAACATCACCAACAACATGACAGAGGTGTGGAATGCTAAGATAGTCCACTACAGAGAAAAACCCATTTTGACAATGCTGGAAGAGTTGAGATGCTACATCATGAGGAGGATGGCCCAGCATAAGAGAGTTTTGAGCACCTACACAGGCATAGTGGCACCAGTGCAACAAAAGAGGATGGATGACATCATGAAAGAATTCAAATACTAGACTACTCAATGGACTGGTGATGATGCTAGACAAATTTTTGAGGTGCAATATCACATGAAGAAAGTGGGGGTGCATCTAGGGAACAACACATGTTCTTGTAGCATGTGGCAACTTACAGGTAATGGTTACATTTTCCTTGGATTAATTTCTTAATTAGGCTTGTTGGGTTTAACATTCTGATATATTCATGATATATTAATCACAATTTCAATTTGACTGAGACACCAGGGATCCCTTGTGTGCATGCAATGGCTGCAATAGGCAGAAGAGGAGATAGACCACAGGGATATGTCCATCAATGGCTGAAGATGGATGCATTCAGGGCTACCTATGCTCACTAGTGACACGTCGCTCTTAACCGGACATGTCAGCCAGGTTACCTCCACGTAGGACGTCAACCTTAGACCTGACCAGGTCAACCTGGTGTGAGGACGTATCTGGTGTATAGTTAAGAAAGTCAGGGACAAAATTTTAGTTAAATTTTATTGGAAATAAATCTGTCTAAACGTGAATTTCTTGGGGACCTATTTGGGATATTGCTCCAAATAGGTTATTAAAAAACTAACATTTGTTTTCAAAATAAGTTAAGAACAACTATGTCAGACACCATTGTGTTGGAATGATGATGGGGAAGCTAGTGTCTTAGGTCCAAACTTAGTGTAAGAAACTACTGAGAAGATAAAGGAGATTCGTCGAAAGATCCAGACAGCACAAGGCCGACAAAAGAGCTATGCCGATAATAGACGTAGACCCTTAGAGTTTAGTGAGGGAGATCATGTCTTTCTAGAAGTAACTTCGATTACTGGAATAGGTAGAGTCCTTAAGACTAAGAAGCTTAACCCACGATACATAGAACCTTTCCAAATACTTAAAAGAGTCGGTCTAGTAGCTTATCAAATAGCCCTTCCTCCTTATTTATCAAACCTTCATGATGTTTTTTTTATGTCTCACAACTTAAGAAATATGTTCCCGATGATAGTCACGTTTCACAACCAGAAACAGTACAGTTATAAAATGATTTGACATATCAAGCATCACCAGTTCAGATCGTAAAAAGAAGTGATAAGCAGCTAAGAGGCAAGACTGTTCGCTTAGTCAAAGTAGCATGGGAACCAAGAGGAGAAGAAGAGCACACTTGGGAATTGGAAGATAAGATGAGAGCTGATTACTCGCATCTATTCTCAGGTAACTGAAATTTTGAGGACAAAATTTTCTTTTAGGAGGGTAGAATGTAACAACCCTGATTTTCGAGTACATGAGATCTTTTCTGAAAGTACGGATTTCTCCGGAAGATCAGTAATGGGAACACCTCTGCTATATCATCAAGCATCTCAATCCTCATTATCATTATGTCATCCTTAAGCTAGAACCTCCTTTGAGGCAAGCTTGATAATGCAATCACGAAGAACCTAGTTTTTGAACCGTATCGGTTGGCAGTTTTGATTCTGATTTTCGTAAATAGTCTCTGTTTGACGAACCGGACTCGATTCATGAGAGGAGAGAGATAATAGTATAATATTATCATTATATTAGTATTATAAAATGCTTGAATGATATTATAAGGTTACCTGGTCTGTTTTTGTTAAAAACAGAAAATCGGTTTAACCGGGTTTACGGTTTACTGGTGCAGCTTAGCACCAACACTCTCTGATGAATTTAGCAATGCTAAGGCCTCATTATACATGTAATATTCTCATAATAAATATGTTACTAGTGTCATTTATGCTAGTAGCTCAGAAAATAATTTTTAGAGATGTTTTTACGAGTGTTCCAGTACACTTAGTTTTAGTAGTTGTACACCAGAGATATTTTAATATTATTTTAATCCACCTCCAAGCCAACCAATCACAACTCACCTTACACCCCCCAAGACCTCCAAGGCTGTCTCATTTCATCATTTTGGCTGAAAATAACAAGAGAGAAAAAGAGAGAAAAGTTCTTAGTTCCAAATCTTCAAAGCTTGATTTCTGCTGAACTAAAACTCAAATCAAAATTCCAATCCGACCAAAATGATCCTCTCTTCTTTCTCTACATGATCATATGACTTATCAAGGTTGGGATCAAGGTGAGTTGGCTGCACCATCTCTCTTTTGATTCGGTTTCAAGGAAACATGCTTAAATATGTGTTTTCTTGATGTGATTTAGGAGGAAAAAGTGCTTAAGGACCACCTGAAAGTTTAATCGAATTAGGAGCAGCAAAACCAGGTAGGGTGTCACGAAATTAATCTTGATTATTTGTGTTTGAGTTGTGTGAATGTTGTATAAATTGGCTGTGCTAAAAATTGGTTGCTTATATGATTGATTCTTGGTGAAAATTTGGTGAAATTTTGATGAAATTTGATGAAATTCAAGCTTTAAAGTTCATGTTCTTGGGCAGCTGGAAAAACGAAACCCTAAGCTTAAATTGAGGTTCAATTTGTGTTAAAATCATGTAGAAAAGATGGGGTTTTAGTGGCTGCTAATTTATTATAAATTATAGTAAAAATCGGTTGCTGAAAAGACTGAAAAACGGGTAAAAACAGAGAAGGAATCTGAAGAATTTATGAAGAACATGAAGAACACTTTGAGTGTGATAAAGAACAATGAAGAACACCTTTTTGATTCATAAAAGGGCAAGGAAGTAATTAATTTGGTGTTTGAGGGGTTATTTAGTAATTTCTGAAAGTTAGGGTGGTAAAAGTAGAAATATTAAAAGTTACAGGTGGTAAAAAGTGAATTTTAAAGGTTAAAAGTAAAAGTAAGTTAATTTTCGAAAATTTAATGATAAAATAATAAAAAATAATAAAATATTAAATAATAATATTTAATTAAAAATAATATTTTAATAAAAATAATAAAATAATGCGAAAAAGGCAGTTTTCTGTAAAAGCTTTAGAAAGACAACTTTAAGCGCAGAATCTCATAATTACCTTCATAAAACACTTAGAGAGTGGTAAAAACATATTAGTGAGGCAAAGATAAATAAAAGATAAAAGTTGAAGAAAAGATAAAAATCGAAGAAAGAGTCTGTAAAGTTTTAATGACAAAAAAACAGACAGAGACTAGTGAACGAACTAGGGCAACATAGTTAGTCCTGGAATTGCGAATAGGGTTAGGTATTATATAAAAAGTTAAACTGTTTCAGTATAGACTTAATGAACCTATACTTGGGACAGACTAACTATTCATACCAAAATTTACATAAGCTTTAAATACATACGTTAAACAGAGAAATCAGAGCAGAGTAAAGAAACACAGAGAACGGAGTAACCAGAGCAGAATAAAGGGATACAGAGAAAAGAGTAATCAGAGCAAAGTAAAAAGACAAAGGAAAAAGAGTAATGTGATAAAGAGAAATGGTTTGAATTAAGATGTTGTAAAAGTGAAAGATGTAAAGTTTGTACAGTATGATTGAACAGAGAAAAAAAGAGGTACTGCATAAGAATGTGAAAATGATGATGAATAATGAGAATGATGATGAATGATGATAATGAGAATGATTATGTGATGATTTGTTGCTTGAGGCAACCCAAGAGATATTTATTTGTTGCTTGAGGCAACCCAAGAGATGTGTTTATTCATTTGTTGCGTTAAGGCAACTCCAGAAATACTTGTATGATCATCTGCTGCAATGAGGCAGTCAGATAGATAATGGTGTGATCACTGAGAACGCTTTCCTACGGTACAGATCCATATTTTATTTCTGTAAGGCAGAGGGGTTATTTCCTGCTACAGAAGTACCGTGACCACCTGTTCCATTTCTGTAGTGACAGAGGGGTTATTTCCTGTATACAGAAGGTGTGTCGGCATACATCCCTGCAGTGGCAGATGTGTTATTTTCTGTATGCAGTGGACCCTATGGTGGCAGAGGGGTTATTTTCTGTACACAGGGGTATAGCCAATAGGAAAGCCTTATCCAGACAGAGGTTGCTGGATAACGTCGGGAGCGGGTTAGTAACCGACAGATGAGCTCATTACCTGCACTAGGGCTAGACATGCATCATACTTGGTTGCGCATTTCCTTTGTTATGTTTGTGGTATAAATGTATGCTTTCCTTGTTTGTATTCTATTCTCTGCGCTTGTGATATTTTCTTGTATTCTTCTGTTTGTGTTCTGTTATCTGTTTTCTCTATCTTCTCTACTTATCTGTGTTTTCTAATTACTGCTTCCTTGTATTTTGCTAATAGTCTGCTAAACAACATAGAATTAATGAACGTAACTAATAACCCCGACCCTACTAAGAACTCCCCAGTTCTTACCCCTTCTCTCTCCCTTCCCCCTTCAGATGGAAGTAAGAGTACCTTACCATAGTTCGCTGATAACCGTTCGCAAGAAGAGGATTCTGCTCTAGATAGTCTTCTGAGTCTAGGGTGAATATCATTCTTTGATTATATGTAAATACTGTGAGACCAGCCAACGTCTGCACCCCTTCGTATGCGCACTTTAACCTAAATCCTGTGTACAAGATTCCTATTTTGTGGATACTTCATGAAGTACCAGAGAGACGTCCTGTGGAAAAGTCTGATCGTGCAGAGGAGTAGCAGATGATGTTCTATCTTTTGATGATGTTCCACCTGACTTGAGTTGTGAAGACTTAGAACGTACTTTCCCTCGCTTTAGTAGTTTAGAGGGACTAGGTGAGTATAGAGTCTAGGCTAGCCTAGGTGCCAGCTTAGGGACCTCTTGAACAGGTCAGGACCTGGGATGTTGTATGTACATATATGTATATAGATATTATTTAGCTATATTTAGGGGTGTTCTAACTAACAGTCTATATGCTAATAAATGCTGAATCACCAAATGTTGTCGACTACTTGTGATGTATTTATGTGTGGTTGCTTATAACTATTTTATCTGTTATCAGCTGTGAGTTGGTTATTAATGATTCCGTCTATTAATCCAAATGTTTTCAAAAAAAAAAAAGTACCTCGCTAACTAACTACGCTTTTAACAACGAATCAGGCTCATATAATAAATAATAGATAATATATAAGATGACAAATTGGTAGCACTCAGTTTCTGGTATGTCCTAGGCATACTGAAAATTGGGTCGTTACAACTGCAGCTACCACCAGTCAGACAGCATCTGGAATGTTTAAATTCATCCCAACACTGGGATTGAACTAATCTAAGAAGAAATAACCCCTTTAAGAATCAGTATGCAACTTATTATAAAAATTATATTTTATTATGTTTGAGGAAATATAACCTCTTTGTTTAGTTTGTTTTGGTGTTCTCTGTGTTTAAGACAACAGACCTTTTGTTTAGTTTGGTTTCCTTTTGGTGTATGTTGAAGGAAATAGAACTTTGTTTTGTTTCATTTGATTTATGTTTCTACTGAATCAAATTACTTGTATAGTTACAATGTTTTTAATATCCGTTAAGTCACCCTTTTGATATATGGCTGCAACAACCCAAAAGCAATGTATTTCTTTTATCCCATTTGACCACAATTAATTTAATCAATATAATGCATGTCCATCTAATATCCATCTAACCATAAATACACATTTCAATACAACAACTTGATTATTAACATAGAATCCAGTTTGCCTAAACAGCAACCACAAATATACAAAACACAACCACACCTATCAATGCACCAACTATTACACCCCTAAGAAAATAAAAAACATTATGCTTCTTCACAAATTGGTTATCCTCATCTTTCTTCCGCAACAAATCCTCCAACTGCTTCACTCTCTTATCCAAGCCATCATTCAAGCTTACAACACCTTCATCACCCGTACCAGTGTCCATAGAAGCCAATCTTTGCCCTTCGACTACATCATCCATCGCATATCCAAAAATCTCATCAAACCATGCAAAAAAAATCACAATAACCTTGCTTTTCCTACAATCACAACAACAAAATGGCAAACAATTTTACTGACCCATGGCAATTATCACACATGACACAATAAAAACATTCTCCAGTACCTTGAAATAGGGACAACCAAAGAACAACCTATTCGGGTTTTCTGCCGTCCGCGACCTGCATATTACAGCTAATGTTCTGCACTTGCACTTGGGATGTTCTCCTTTTCTCAGTCGAGCCCTCCCGAATCCAGTCGTCCCACTGTCAGCACTCAACTCGCCACTAATACTTCTTCCACATCATCTTCGACTTCCAGTTGACGTCGTCCCTCCACTAGCCATCATCAACTCCAGCAACCATCATCAACTACACAACCTAATTTTAAAATGGCCCCCCAAATAAAACGGCGTCGTTTGGTTGCATTGCCCTCCATTGCGAGGACCTATTTGTCCCCTAAAAAATGACGTCGTTCTCCTGTGCTCCAATACGACGTCGTTTTGTCCAGCGAGTACAGGGACCAAACTGTCCTGGAAGTGACACGTCGCTCTTAACCGGACATGTCAGCCAGGTTACCTCCACGTAGAACGTCAACCTTAGACCTGACCAGGTCAACCTGGTGTGAGGATGTATCTGGTGTATAGCTAAGAAAGTCAGGGACAAAATTTTAGTTAAATTTTATTGGGGACAAATCTGTCTAAACGTGAATTCCTTGGGGACCTATTTGGGATATTACTCCAAATAGGTTATTAAAAAACTAACATTTGTTTTCAAAATAAGTTAGGAACAACTATGTCACTTTTTTCTGATTCTTAAAGCTTGAATTTTCTATAAACTTGAACATCCTTGTTGTGGCACTACTTGCTGCTTCTAGAATCTCCTTTGATGCTCCTCCAGTTGATGTTGTCACATTTTTTGAAGCTGGTGGAGCAACTTAAGTGTGACTTGGTGTTGGTGCAGCTGGTCTGATGATTGATTGCTTTGGCCTAAATTGAGTCGGTGTTTTAAAATGAATTTGGACCCTTGTCTTAGTTGGTGCAGCTAGTCTTGGAGTAGTTTGTGTTGGTGCAACTGGTCTTGGAATTGTTTGGGTTGGTGCAGCTGGTGATGGAGTTGGAAGGGTTAGTGTAATTGTTCTTTCTAGAGTTGCTGATGGACCTGGTAAGCCTTGAGGTGGGACTGTTGGAGTGTTCTGGCCAACCTGCACCAAATGAAGATGTACAAAGAAGTTATACTGTAATAGTATTTTAAGACATACAAATCCTTCAAGATCTTTAATGAAGACATATAAATCCTTGAAGATTTTTATATAGACATATAAATCCTTTAAGTTTATTAATGAAGATACATAAATCCTTTAAGTTTTGTAATGAAGTCACATTAATCTCACTAAGTGAATTACCTTAGGCTCCGGAGCTAATTGGGATAATGGAAGTTCCACAAATGATTGACTAGTTGAGTTAGGTTGTTTTGATTTTCTGGTCTTAGGCTTCTAGTTGGGATCAGATGGTGCTCTCTTGCACGTTTTGTAATTGTGACCCTTCTCTCCGCACTTACTGCATGTTACGCGAAATATCTTTTTTACCTTGTTCCCTTGAATCAAATCCTCCACTGGATCTTTCTTTCTTTTATGTACCTTTGACTACCTATTGGCCTCTTGATGAGTGGAGGATCTGATTTGATGTAACCAGTTTTATGCCAATACTCTTCACTGGAAACTGGTTAGATAAAGTGTGCATAAGTGAGATAGATGGACTCTATGCAAAATAATTTGTGCATATAATCTTCAGGCTTGTCATGTCTCTTCCTAATAGTAGCAATGACATAAACACAAGGTATTCCTAGGGTGCAACAATCAGATAAAACAGACAAATTTAGAATATATTTGCCAATTAAACAACATTCTAAGCAAAGTGAAGCTAAGTTAACCTGTTAGTTGCCACATATTGCATGAACAAATATGCTTAATCAAATCGACATCAACTTTTGATGTCTTGCGGCTCACTTCAAACCGCTTTCTCTCGCTGTCACTTGTCCACTTTGCATTTTATCTGTTACTGGGCTTAATTATTCTGCCAAGTCTTTTTTGTTGTACAAAGGCAAGTTTTTCAAGATATGCTGATAGTAGTGTGATATACTTCGTCATTTTTCTCATGATATAATAACGCAAGTCTTCACACATTTTAAGAATGGGCTTCACTCTATACTTACCTATTTTGGCATTCCAGAATTCACACATATTATTTGTGAGAGAATCAATTTTCAGCCCATGGTTAAGGTAAGCCTTTACACATACCTTTGGATCAAATCTTGTAAGATACTCTCATGCCTCCTCATTAATTTTCTTAAATTTTTCTATGGTCTCCACAAACTCAAGGGATTGAACAATTTGCACACTCCCAATCCATATCTCTAAGTTGCATATCCTTGAAACGGTTGATGAAGTTTTTTCACATATACATCACACAATTTTGATTTGGTGCATCTCCCATTACATCTTTTATTGCCTCAAGTAGGCCCTGAACATAGCACAATACCATACACAAGCATAAGCAAATTAATTAAATTGTTCAACAATAACAAAAAAAAAACTGAACAAAATTTCAAAACCACAAGTTTAAACAAATTAACTAAATTGCATGAACAATAACATTATCCAAACATATAATTAAACATCTTCAATTTTATAATCAATCAAATATAAAACATAATTCGAAATATAATTTAGAACATCTTCAATTATCATCTTCATTTTCTTGCAGATCAATAACATCATAGAAATTTGTAAAAATAGACCCTGACCAAAAAAGCGTCTGGCCTACCGGGGAAGTTCGCCCCCTGCCAAACCCCACGGATTCGGCAATGCAGGTTATGCGGACTTTTAAAGTTTGACGATTTTGAATTTCCAGTCTATCCCGCTTTTTTTGGCCGGTTACGCGGGCTGGTTCGACGAATTTCGGCCTGTTTACCGCCCCTACTTAGTGCAGACTACGCCAGGAGACACTGGAGGCCTACGAGTGCCTGAGGAGGCCGAGCTACGATGGAGGAAGAAGGAAGGAAAGGAGTGTGGAGGAAGAAGGAAGAAAGAAAAGAAAGAGAAAAGGAAAGGAAATGGTATTTACAAAATTATGAACAATAATTTAGCAATTGATCATTTTTATCGAACGAAACTTATTTTGTATGGGTATAACTTTAGTTTCAAATTTTCATAGTCAGTTTTGTCAGCGTTCGAATATTTAATAGTTATAAATAGCTATTTACTTTTTTCTTTTAGACAGTTTATACCACTCAACTGCCATGTGCCAATTTCACATTTTTTTCACGACTAAACTATTAAAATAATACTCGAAAATTTACATTGTTGACTTAAAAAAATTTCAAAACATGCTCACGACAAATAATTTTAAAAGATTTAAAAATGCTACAAAAATAAATATATATTAAATATATATTCTAAAAAATTTATAGATCAAATTTTGATATAAATTTTTGCAATTATTATTAAAAATATAAGATAATTTCTTCTTTAAAATTTGGTCATTTTATGTCAAGTAAATTTTTTAAAAAAAATTAGCGTGGATGACCATATTTGTTTGAAAAATAAAAAAAATCTAGAGATCAAATTTCACTTGAAATTTTTTGTACACTTGCTAAATATTTATTTAAATATTGTCACAAAATTTAAATTAAATAGATAAATTGTTTGTTAAATACGAAAATTTTTATCACTTACAAAAATATAATACTCACTTTATTTTTATCAAATTTTCAAATTGTTCAAGAGCTATTTTATGGATAACATATTTTAAGAATCTTTTAATCCACAACTGAATCTTTTAAGTATCGAATTGGTAGTTAATTTATTCTTTATTTAACTACTTTCTTGTTAGCTCTCAAGAATTTGCCAATATCCAAATCAAGTTAATAAGTTTAAAATTTCTAAAAATATTAGTAAAATATTTTATTTAATTTCACATTTGTATTTTATTATCATTAGACACATCTAATAAATAAAATAGTAAATTAATAAATAAAAATATTATATATTATTTGTGTGTAAATACACTTTTTTTTTAATTTATTTTTAGTACATATTTTGTATTTAAAAATGCATTCTATATAAATACAAATAACTTGTTTTTTTTTGTGTGGATAATATTGTCATTAATAAATACATCTTTTTTAATTACAAGTTTACAACAATAATAATACAGTTCAGCTATACATCCAAGTGTTTTTAACAACAAAGTTCAATTAAGTTGGTTCAAACTCAACAAAAATTACTTTTATCACACTAGCATGTCAATAACGCAACTTCTTCGTCTTTGTCTTCTTCTTCTATTTCTCCATTTCCTCTTTCTCTTTCTTCTTTTAAATTCGCACACGTAGGTTCTTCGTCTTCTTCTTCTTCTCCTTTTGTTATCATATCACCAACAACACCAACATTTTACTAACAAAAACTAACATTTTTTGAATTTCAATTTATATAATGAACAATATTCAGTTCATTTGGTATTATACAATGATTTTACTTTAATAATATTTTCAGTTCATTTGCAGTTCAGGTGTGTTGTCGATGAATAATTTGTCCCAATGATTGGGGATGACTTCAAGACAAATTGAATGAAATGGAATGAAATCTAATACAATTGAATAAAGTGATAATAAATAGTTTTATTTTTTTGCTAAAAAAAGACTCAATCATTAACAAAAACACATCGAATTCATTTCTGGATTCAAATGAATCTCAATTAAACTAAGAAATAAACTGAAATTATTTAATGGTGGCAGTAGAGAAAATCAGAACTAATAAAAGATGTACGTAAAATGTTGGTATTATTAATGATGACGATAACAAAAAAGAAAAAGAAGAAGACACAACATTAAACAAGAATTTATATGTGAGAATTTGGAAGAAGAACCTGCGCGAATGTGGAAGAGCGTATGATTTAAAAAGTTATTATAACAATTTGGTTAGACTTAGTTAAGTATTTTGCCTGAATGTAAAATTTTATTCATAATAATAATTGTTCTTCCTTGATTAATCTCCTTTGATCTATAGCTTGTACAGCCTGGATTGAACTCAAATTCTTCTATATTGATAGAATAATTAGTCAATTGATAAAAAATATGGAATATGAATACCTATAAAAGACACTTCAACACTCAAATTAATATTTAATTAGAATTTCGAACATACTTCCCTCGCCTAAAATATTCCTCTTATAAGTGATATGAAGTTATTATAGTCATGTATAAGTTATAACTAATCTATGATGCATGAATATTGACACGGATATAACATAAGATACGTGGATACACGAATTTTAAAATCTTATAAGACACGAAAATACGATATATATATATAAAATATAAAATATTTTCTAGATAAATTATAATAATATTTTAATTTTTTATTGATATTAAAATATAAACTAATTTTTTAATTGCTTTTAATATTTTTTAATTATATAAAATATTTTTTTATTTTACTAAATAATAATATATATTATTTCTAAATTCATTTCAAGAATACATGTTAAGAATAAAGTTGGACACATTGACACGTAATGATATTGATGTGTGTCTAAATGTGTCTGAAGAATAATTTTTTATTTTTTATTGGACACGGCAGATACACGTGTCGGATGAATGGCTATAAGTGACGTGTCCCACTCAAAAATGAATAAAACTCAATGAACACTTTATAAATATATAGTGTTCAGATATACACAGTCACCCCACACGAGGACATGAGTTTGACCCTACTTATCTAAATAAGTAACTAACTCCTACAATATCTCCAATTAATCTATAAAGGAAATCTCAACAACCTCCCTAACAAAAAGGAGTAACCAACTCGCCATCAAAAGTAAATCTACTTTAAAAGTAGTTATTAATTTTACCTATATATATATCTTAATATTCTCAAATATTTTTCAAACTCCAATCTACATAAAAATTTATCTAAAATCCAAGGTAGACAGAATCGCGAACTAACTCGCTAAATCGAACGATTTTGCGACTCTAACTCTTCTTTCCGTTCCGATTCTAGTCTTCGTCTTGGATGACAACCATTCGTGCAGAATCGTCGAGTAAAGACGCAGATTCGGTAGAATCACGGTTCTGCTGTCGTGCAGCGTCTAGCAAAGCAAGATGAGGGCGGGAGGAGTATGGTTTCTTAGCCAATTAGTGGTGAAGAGGGAAGAAATTTTAGGTATTGTGCCGTTTTTGCCCTTCTTTAGTTCTCTAAATATGAGTTGTGGATCTTTTTGGGTTCTCTCTTAATCTCTCCTCTCTCAACGAAGTTTGTTGCTCGTTGCTATTGACGCTACTCCAATGAACGTCTCTTTCTCTCTGGTTCCACTAAGCCTTGCCGGTTCCTGCTGTGCTAGTCCTACCATCTAGTTGCTCTATTTCTATTTTTACTTTTTTCAACTATGCGTGCCTCTAGATTTTTCTTATGTTACTGTTCTTATGTTGTAAAAATCTATTATAGTAAACTTTTATTTTGTTGATATATTTATATTTATTTTCACTTACTATTTAATAAAGCATATAATATTAAGTTTATGTGCATAATTTATATATGCTGAAATTGTTTATAGTGTTCTATTCTCTTTCTACTTCTAATGTTTTGTGATAAATTGAACTGCTCATATATATATATATATATATATATATATATATATATATATAATTGTTAAATTTTTTTTAATAAATATTTTAAATTTACGAGTTATATTTACGTTTCGTCTTACGATTCTACGAATTACGATTCTATACTAGTCTTTCGAGTCAAGATAAAAACTACGAGTTCACTACTTTGCTAAAATCCTTACCAACTTAAACATCATCAAAATCTTTTGTAAGTATTATCTCCCACCTTCATCAATACGTCGGACCACAATACTTCTACACCAGAAAACATCGAACACAACCACCGAAAAAAACTTAAACCTTACTTTCACACCTAAATCACAATTTTAAATAGGAAAAGTCTAAGGGATCAGCAATTTTGTTAAATTCTAGCCAGTATGTAACCAGCAAAAAAAAGTAAACTATTGAATGAAATCTCACACCAATCTCACACCATTAAAACCATCATTAATGATTATTTGATGGCTACAAATCACAAAAGTTACTAATCCTAGCATTCCTCTTTTAAATAACCCTTGAAACCATATCTATCTTAATTTTGAGTTTCTGACATCAGAAGAGTAGATTTGTTAAAATATGAGTAATCTAAACGTGGCTCCAATTGCATCCAACGAAGTTCCTTAAGGCTTATCTATGACACGAGATGCGAGTCACAATGCAATGCGTCAAAGACAACAACACCCACGTCACATATGTTCCAAGAAATTATATTTATACCATTATTTGGTATATTTTTAAATATATACCTTTTTATAATATAAAATATTTTTAATCTGCATTAATTATTTTATAAAAAAATAAAAAAATATACACATAAAATATAGAAAGAATATTGCATCTAATAATTATTTTTGTTATGTTAAGGATACTACGAAATGATAAAGGAATGAGTATTGATAGGAGGAGGTAAAATTTCAGGTCGAATTTCTCCATAAAAAAGTTCAATTTACCAATTATATATATAATCAGTTAAAATCCAAAAGAAACTTTATTTCTTCATCACTACAATGTAATACATGAAGAATATCAGCTTAATTTCAAGAATGTGAAGGAGAGTTGGAGGAGAGAAGGGGTTCTTCAAAATCAGTTGATTCAATATTATTATTATTGTTATTATTTTTTATTATGTGGATCTTCACTTCCTCTTCTGCTGGTGTTATTGGATCGATCGTCACATTATCATCATTTTCAGCTACTTCTTCAGCCTTACCCCACAGCACAATGTACAAGCCAATAATAACTCCAATTGCGCCTATCAAGCTATGAATTAATTCAACATATAAATGATGAACTTCAGTCTCATGTCATCAAATCAAATGTGTAACAAATAAATGAAGGGAACGAATATTTTTATTTTTATTTTTATTTTTATTTTAATAATGTCATTTTTTTTAAGTATGCCGAATGATATTATCAAACAATAATACTAAGATTCTAAGAAGACAATAAAAAAATCAGTTTAATTAATTTGAATTTATCTTATTTAACATTTATTAATTCTAGTGATAATTAATAAATGATAAATAAAATAATTTTAAACTATTTTTTGCTAATATTTTTTTGTTATTAAACATTTTCGATTATTAAAACAGTAAGCTAGAGAGACAATAAAAAGTCAGCCCAAACTTACTTGATTAGTATTTATTAATTTTAGCGATAATTAATGAATGATAAATAAAATAAGTTTGAGCTGTTTTTTGCTAATATTTTTTTGTTATTGAACATTTTCGATGATCAAACAGTAACGTTAGAGAGACGATAAAAAATTAACTCAAACTTACTTTATTAGCATTCATTAATTCTAGCGACAATTAATAATAAATAAAATAAGTTTGGGTTGCTTTTTGCTAATATTTTTTTGTTACTAAATATTTTTTATTATCAAACAGTAATATTACAGAGACAAAAAAAAATAAGCTCAAACTTACTTCATTAGCATTCATTAATTTCAAGAACAATTAATAAATACTAAATAAAATAAATTTTAACTGTTTTTTATTAATATCTTTTTGTTATCAAATATTTTGGTTATAAAAAATAAAAAAAGCAATATGGTACATATTTATAATGTGGGCACTTTAATAAAGACACTAAAAATGTCTTTTTTTTTAAATGTTCACACATGTCATGTTATTATTGGACATCCTTATTAAACCGGTTAATAATTTATTTTTTTATTATAAATCAGAATAAAATCGGTTTATTATAGCAACAATAATAAATCCAATTATCTGCATTATAATTATTAGATCCGATTTGATCCGATCAAATTATACCATCTAAACCGAATATCTTTAAATTTTTTGATAAAAAGACAATTATGTCTCTGACTTTTTGTTTTTCGAACATTTAAATCCCTAAAAATTTAAAAATACAATTAAATCCCTAAAAAAAATTAGATTTATTGTTATTGTTATAAAAAAATTAGTTTTATTCTAATTTGTTAAGAAATCCAAAAATAATAGTTTTTTTTTTACGCATCTTTATGAGAGCATCTCCCCTTATAATCTTTTACGTACCTTCCAGTGTATAGGGTCTCGTGAAGCATTATGGCTGCGAATATGGTGGTAATGACAGTGTACAAGGGAGTGAACATTGCAGAGAAGAGAGGACCTCTTCTTGAGATGCACCATGCTTGCACAAAGAATGATACTGCAGATCCCATAACTCCCTATATATATGATCATGATCATGATCATGAGTTAATTAGCTATATATCAGAATTAATTAACATTATTTATGATGAATTTGAAGATGATGCATTTATTATATGCATGTCTTACTGCATATACAGTGGAAGCAAATTCAAGAAGAGTGTGAAACTTCCAAGCTGCAGGGTGTGGCTCCAGGAATAGTGTGACTGCTCCTGATTGTAATGCTGCCATCAAACACATCCATGCTGATAGAGACAAGTGATTCGGGTGGCTTGCAGATGCTGGAACCTGTAATGTATTAAAGACTAGTTGAATTTAAGCATGAATTACACTCATGTTTATTATATATAGCAGAGAAAAGGTATTGGGAATCAACAATTTTTTGGCCAATAATGAATATTAAAAAGAAATATTCAATGATAAAAATAATAGAATATCTAAAACTCAAGTAGAAAGAATATTTGGGAGTGAAATACAGTAAAACTAATTTAAAGTTTAGAATTTATAATTTAGAATTTAAAAATTATAAATTAGGATTTAAAATTTAAGTTTAAGATTTAGAATTTAAGGTGAGTAGTAATAGCCCACCACAAGAACATGAAAGAGAGGATGGATGGTAATTGGTGGTGAGTGGGTGAAATTATTGTATAAAAAAAAAAAGAAAAGAATTGAATAAAAGTAAAGGAGTAGTTTAAATAAGTTTATAACTGCAAGTGAAAATCTAATCCTAAATAAATAAATCAACTCAAATCTTAAATTTAAATTTGATGGATCAAATACTATACCTGCAAAATCAGCCAAAGTGACCAGCAAAAACTGCTTCCAAAGAGAAAGAGACAACCCAGAAACCAATTGTTGTCAGGACCACCTAAACCTATGAGAAGTGAATTTGATGGTGGAAGCTTTTGTGAATTATTGAGTAGCTTTGGACCCTTCAACAATGCCATGGACACTGCTCCACTTACACACGTCACTGTCCCTACTATTTTTGCTATGCCTCTCCAGCTTCCAATATTTACTCTCTCCATTCTATTAAAAAATGTATTTATGAAGTCCTTAGATGATTTTACAAATTTGACTAAATTATTATTTAATTATTTTTAATTATCAACTTAATAAGAAAATAACTGTAAATGAGTTTTCATCAAGATAAAAACATGCATACACTCTTTCATGATACTATTTTCGTTTTAACTCTGTTTATATATGTAGATCAATATGAAGAGCATAATGGAAGGAATTAATGGGCATTGATTAGTTACCGAAGAAGAGCTGCTATAAGAAAAGTGAGAGCTGGGAGAAGATTGGCCATTGCACTTGCAACTGAAGAGGAAACCAGATATAGACCCTCATACAATAGATTCTGATTCAACGTCACACTGTATGTATTTATATATATTCCAAATACTATAACATAAATTAAACTTACACTAAGTAATCTCACATCACTACTAAACCATCATTATTAACATATACAGAAATAGAGAGAGAGAATGGAAACCACAAACCCAATTAGTGAAGCAAGGAATATGAGACAAAAACTCCTAAAACTTAAGGACCACGAGCCAGAGTTTCTCCTGCATGAAATAAAATTAGAGAACAACTGTTACAAATATAATTAGGGGTGATAATGGTTAGGGTACGACAGGTTTAGATTCCACTCTAACAAAACTCGCAAATTTAAAATTTCTATAAAGCTCAATCTTAACTTTATTAGTACCCTAAAATTCTTCATTTGATCCTACTCGCAACAAAATTAAAATTTATCAAACACAATATTTAATTATTTTATATATTTCATAAACAAACTAATAAAACAGAAAATACAAAATTAAGATCATATTAACATTAAAAACAACAAAATTATAATGAAATCCATGTTAAAATTACAAATAATATCATTATCAATTCATAAATTTCACCATACATGTATAAAACTATAAAATAAAAAAAAGAAAAGTCTAGTAGCATCAACTTTTTAAAAAGTTAGCCAACATTTAACTATCAAAAGAAAATTAAATAGTTCCACACTATTAGATTTAATCTCACACCATTAAAAACATTATTGATGTCTAATTGATAGTTACGAAACACAAAAGTTACTGACCCTAACACTCCTCAAAACAAAATATCCCCATCAACTTCATTATACATAAATTTTTAACTACATATAATAATAATATAACAGGGATACAGTACGAGTAAGTTGGATAGGTATAGGCCTAAATCCGTACATAACTTTATTCGCTTCATTCTCAACTCAATCTCACTGCGAATCAGTTGCCAACTCTACCCAGATGGATTGGGTTAGAATATGTACTCGTAGATATGACTAATATTTCCAGCTTTAGATATATTTGTACTCCCTCCTATACATTTAACCTTTTGAAAAAAAGTCATTTCATAATATGGTATCAAAACGGAACTTAAAAGTTTAGAAAAAATTCACTTAAATCCAAAAAACTAAGAAACTAAGTGATTTCATGTCATTAAAATCATCAAGTAATTAAGAAACTAAGAAAGTAATTAGAAGAATAAGAAAGAGGTAGTACCCAGAGAAATAAGCGACGGGAACAATGACAAGAGTTGCCATAAGTTGGCGGTAGACAACAAAGACCCTTGGGCTCATTCCCTCTACTAAGACAGTCCTTGTTCCAATGGCAATACCTGCATATATCACCTGTAGCAGCACCATTGCCACCACCGGCAGGTACTTATTATCTACCCTACTCCCCATCTTTTGATCTTCTTTTCCCATTCACTATGTATAGATTCTTCAAGACTCGACAAAGCTATAGTTCGGTTGCACTTGTATTCCTGGTTGTATATGCATTGAAACAAGAGGCCCACATTCTATGTAGTATTATCTAATAATTAATTTATCTCATATATTTTTTTCCTTTTATTATGCATCTCAGATTCGGATCTGTCTGTGTAGCTGTAACGTGATAACTACATACTATTTTGTAGTGAAATTACATATGAGTAATCAATTATTAATTATTAATTATATTTATACATGGGAAAGATGTTAATTATTTTCCTATATTAGTCACCTTGATAACAAAAGTCTAGCACTCAATTTAGTTATATAATATTCAATCGAAACAACGAGATAACTCGCATTTTAATACAAGGTATAAACTGACCGCCGAATATGACAAAAAAAAACTGACCGCCGAAGAAAAGAACAGAAAGGTGTGAACACCTAAAATGATCTGACATTTAATAGGCTAAAGGTTTGACGCATGTATAATGAGTAATATACACATGGGAATGATGGGATAGCTCATATAGATATGATATATATAGAGAGAGTCAGCAATGCAAGCAAGCTGCACATAACATGCGGCACCCCGTAGTCAGTCATTGGATGAACAGAAACTCAACATTAATTTCATAGAGAATAAATAAGTTTACTATGATTTAAAATTTTGGATATTATTACCCTGCATGATATTATCACCACAGCTTGGAAATCCAAGGTCACTAGGAAAGGGTAAAAATTAGATCGAGTATGAGCAAAATTTCGATCCACACTAAAATCGACGAATCGAATCAGATTTAATATTTATCATTTTTAAGTTAGGATCCGATTCACATATTTGCATATCGAATCGAATATATTCACAAAACATAAAATTTTTTTAAAAAGTTATTTTTATTAAAAAATATTAATAAAAATTTTTTTTTTCATTTTTTTTAACATATTTATTCTTAAAGTATTATTAAATATATTTTTTTTAAATAATAAAAATAAAATAATATAATATATATAATAATTATTAATTATTAGTTGAAATAAATCATAAAAAAAATATTTATTTACTTATTTATTTATTTTTGCGACGGATCGGATTTGCTGATACCCTACCTCAAATCCGCGATCCTATTAGTATGCAGTCGGATTAATATCCGTAATTGTCTGATCGAATTTAGATAAATACCCCTATTTAATTGCTAGGCAATAGTAGCAATAGTACCAATAAAATCTCTCTAAGATGCACATTAAGAATTGCTTATATGAATATCAATTTCGTCATTTCCTTTTTCGAAGACTAAAGATGTTTATCTGGAGAGCCACTTTCAGAGACATCAATCCTCCAATTTTCTCTCTTATCCAAAAGGATTGTTTATTGGAGAGCCAGATTGACCAATACCGATGGTTGTACCTTTTGAAGCATTTCAAGATAAAGAGAAATTACAAAAATGCTTCTCGAACTTTTGTGGGGAGCCCTAGACCAGGTTCAAATTCACTTAGAGGTGAGAAGTACTGATCCACCATGTCTTGAGACACCTTTTCCAATGTTGGAGGATCCCACTGCATATATTTGGATATCAATTTTATATTATAGTGTTTAAAGATAAATAGGAAGAAAACCATTGATGAGATTCTTCGAAATGAATTATTTGTGTCAAAAGTCAAAACCAATGATATGCATAACACTGTTGTCTTTAACAGATGATATTATCAAAAACTTTGATAAGATCTTCAACTTGGTACCTTTGGTGCAAAGTCCTTATCCACCACACGAGACCTTATCCCCTAAAAACAATTCAAAGCAATTCACGTTAAATTAGATACAAGTAGTTTGTTTCGTCTAGAATGTGAATATTTGCAAGTAGATGACCCAATAATATTGGATCAGATAGACTCTAATATCATATTAGAATTGAGATTGAGTGAACCTAACTCAACCCCAAAACTAGCTCATAGGGCGAGGAATGTCTCACATTTATAAACCATCTAGAAACCTCATCTTTGAGTGATGTTGGATTTGTACTACTGGCAATGTTCATTACCTCACAAAAGTCACCAGAAATCTGCTTAGATGTTGCTTGTAAAGTCATATGGTACTCACGTGACAAGCACTGGTCAAGAGTCTGAAATCTACCCTCTCGTATCTGCATCAGTTATACGGTTTACATTATAGTAAGCGGCTTCTCGTATGGAAGGAAGAAAGCATAGTAATCAAGAACTCAAATGAGTTTTGACAAGAAAAAGAAACTCACTGATCTCAAGGAAACCTTCAAGCTCAATGGCGAAGCTTCTTTAAGTCTATTTAGGGTAGAAATGCACCATGCATCATTTGTTTCACTTGCCACTCTTTCCTAATGGAAATTTAAGTAATTAGATGGAAAAAAGAAACTGTGCACTGTTACCAGAAAGTTAAGCCACTCACAATAGATAGATGTTAATCAAAGATTAGCTGGTACAAATAGAGTTAACCAGATAAGAGACTACAACTAAGAGCAACACTAAAGACATTTTAGCAGCAGAAGAAATGAAATTCTAACATAAAGCTGTGCTGGAGGTACTTAAATTTAACGGTAGATGTAAAGCTCACCAAAGAATCAACAATCTCTTCCACTGTGTCATGGCAAAAGCATTTATCTACAATTTCAATCCTGAAGAAAATGAAAAGTAGAAAAATGGGCTATCTTAAACTGTGAATCAGAATATAAGAAATAAAGTTAGTAAAGAGAGCATCTAAACAGCTATGGGACTTTTTCCTTATTTTCTTGTAGGCTTCTGCTACTAACAACCATTTAGGCTCAATTTAAAAGCAAGGGAGGGGTATTTCGTGATATGTACTAATACGTTTAGTTTGTCGAAACATTGTCTGTTTCCATTTTGAATGTTTATTGACGTGAAAACAAGATATTTAAAAAAATATATATTCTTTTCACTTTTTTCCTGGACATAATCCTAAAAAGAGTATATTTTCCTCCCCTCTTGTAATTTCTGCCCATTTTTTGTATTTTCTCTTTTGCATCCCAAAATTAAAAAGAAAAAGACAACACTTAAAAGATAAGACAAACCTTTGAAGTACACTACTGCTATCTGAGTGTACAAGGTCACCATACTGTTCTAAAGTGGTTTCAATGACAGAAGGATCATCAGTAACTAATTTCCCCAGCTGTTCTTCAATTAACGGGAGCCTCTATAGAACAAAATGATAGCTTGAGCTTGAAAAGTCCATTAAATTTTGAAATAAAGCAAGCAAGCAAGCAGGGTCTAACAGAACTAAACTGCAGTTAGTGAGTAGTGTGTAGCAAGTCCACAAGTAACCATCTCTACTCCATTGAGCTTTTCCCCTGTTAGGGCCAAGTATTCGCCTACATAGTACATACAATAACAACCTATCAAACAAAGAAAGGCTAGAGAGGAATTTTATCAATCATGTTTTTAATAGATGAATAGTTCTGATCTTCTGAACCCATGAAATTCCCTTCAATAATTTTCACATAAAATAGGAGGATTATCCCATTAACCATTTTGTCCTGTGAACATGATGTCAGAAACAAGAATGAACGAGTAAGCATTGGGAATTTGAAAAATAACTTTCATATCTTAGTCACCATTCAGAACCTCAGTGATTCTATAACTTGCAAAAGTAGAAGGGGGGAAAAATTGAAAGTAATGTTTCCAAATAACAAATTTTAACAACTAGGACGTATCTAAATGTCCAAACTTGCAAATTAGATATACACATAATCATACCTAAGTGACCAGGTAAATGTGAAAGGTAGAAAGATGCTCCAGCATCAGGGTGAAATCCAATAAGAACTTCAGGGGTAGCAAAAATCTGAAAAATAGGGATATGTTATAATCATTATATTTTGGTTAATTCAACGTGATGAATTCTGTTGAAGATTTGTAGAGAATCAATATTCATAGACCCAATGTGTGCCTGTAACTTATGAACCCGTGTGCTGCTTAATTAGTTTTGTCAGGCGTTTAAGGTATCTTGAATTACTTAGATGACCAAACCCCCAATGATAAAGTGATAAAGTGGGGAAGTAACTACCATTGAATTTGTAATTTCCATCTTATGTGAACCTCATTATCTTAATTTAAAAGTAAGAGTAAAGAGACAAATAAATCTATGAGGATTTACACTTTGAACAGATTAATCCCTAAAAAATGGTACCAATAAAGTCTTAAGAATAGCAGATATATATACACTACCTTCAAATTAGCCCCTATGATTAAGGTAGAAGGTCTTAATTTGAACTAACTTGTCCACGTCTGTTATTTTGGAAGACTTCATTGGTTTTTTTTTCTTTAAGGACTAATTTGTCCGAAATGTAAATTCTAAAATGTTTATTTGTCACTTTAATCTAAGAGTAATTAGACACTTATTTTCTCACTCTACCAACCTCCTGATGCTTGATCCATACATATACATGAAGAAATCCATAAATACTATCTCACATTTCATGAAATGCTAGAGAATGAGCAAGAAAGTTTGTTATGTTACATTACATACAGTTTTGTCGGTTGCAACTCGAAAAGTGCCGGGGATTGAAATTCCAGCTCCACCACCCATGGTAATGCCATTCAGAAGAGCGATCTGCACGAAGATCACAGCTTACAGTTGAATATAAAGGAACTGAATCACGAGAAGAGGCAATGCATGTGATGAAAGAAAGAATCGAAAAGTAGTACTCACATGTGGCTTCATATATGTACCTATGACGTAAATAAAACGATATATTGTTCGGAAGAATTCCTTGCAGGCTTCCATGTTGGCTGCGTGAATGGGAAGGGAATAAGAATGATATGAAAAAGAAAAAGGAAAGTAAAATGATTGAGATGAGTTGGACCTCTGTTGATGAAATGGTAAATGGCGACAATATCACCGCCAGCTGCAAATGCCCGACCACTGCCCTTCATAACAAAATTGAGAACAAGAGTGTCTAAGAAGCTAAACAATACAAGCTTTAATTAGTTAGTTAGTTAGTTAGTTAGTTACCTTGATGGTGACAAAGCCAACGTCGGGGTTATCTTCCCAAGCTCGGTAAAGTTTGGTGAGGGTAGCCACCTGAGTTGAGTCAGTCAGCGAGACAAACCACAAATAATGATTAATTAAACAGAAATTATCAAATAATAATAATACCATGGAGGTGTTGAGGGCGTTGAGAGCAGTGGGTCTGTTGAGAATTGCCATTCTCGAGTAACCGTTTCCTTCAACAACCACAACTTCCTCGTTCGAAGAAGAACACAGGGTTCGGCTTTGGCATCTGTATCTGTATCTGTATGCGATTGGATTAAACCTTGTTAGGAGCGATCTTGCGCGTTGCATTATTGCTGCTTCTTCACTCTTCACCTCACCTGCTTCCCTCACTCACTCTCGCGTCTTCTACCTCTGGTTAACTTATTATTATTGGATTCGATCGGAGTCGTATCCGGCTATCCGCCTATCCGGTAAATGCATAAACCCGCTCATGTATTAACCATGGGCTCCGCTCTTGGCATAACAGGCCCACTTAACTACCACCCAAATACATTCTTTTTCACATTTTTGCAAATTCTTTTAATTTTTTCCTCAATTCATTTTATAAAATGTAATTTTATATCATACAAAATTTGGATTTTTTATTTAAATAAATATTTTATTTACTGAAATAAATAATTATAAAAATTATTACAGAAATACGTTTCCAACCTTATCCTATTTACAATGTAAACGAGATAAGGCTAGTTCGCGTGACACATGTATATCTCGTTTAACGTTTATAGTGTAAACGAGATACGTGCAAGCTTATCTCTTACACTGTAAACGAGATACGTGTTAAATTAATATGTTTACAGTGTAAATGAGATACAGTAAGACAAATTTTCAACTACTATAAAAGAATGTGCAACCCTTGGCATTCTCCATATACATTTCATATCTTTTTCTTCCCTGTTTATCTTCTAAAAAGCAGGCAAAAATATACAGTAGTAGCGGATATGTGGTTGTCTGTATATACCCCAATTGTCGTATGAGAAACAGCGACAATAAGGTGATATTTGAGTGTGAGAATCCGTTACTATTGCGCACTCGGCGCGTAAGTTCGTTGTTCGAGTTGAAGAGTTTTGATATTAAACAACTTTGGTGGCACAACGAGAAGAGAGATCGGAAGGATGGAGTATAGGTTGCTAGCACCGATGGGTAAAGAAATTTTTCGGTTTCGACTATTTCGACTCCAAGGCTACGAGCATGTGCAACTCATGTTTGACATCCATAGGAGAATCATGGCGGAACAAATGATGGAGCTTTTCGCCGAGGTTGGTGATGTTGGCAGTGGTAATTATGTACACTTGATATTTGTGCAGGATGACCCACCTCTTGCACCACCACCGATTCATGTTGCCAATCTGGTGAAAGACATTGAGGTAGGTGACGAAGCCTCCAACGAAGAGTACGTTGCGGATAGCAACGATAAAGATTCCTTTAAAGATGATGATGAGGACGAGTTTGTACTGGAGACGCCGGCCGAGACAGCAGTGCGCTATGTTTTGCCTCCCTCCCACTCGATTCCGGCGGTATCAGATGTACCAAATCACTATCATACATTGGATCTGAATGTCATGCATGAGAAATTTCCATTTTCCAACACCGGAGAAGAGGATTACAACCTAGACGGTGGGGTAGAGTTTCGGATTAGCCACAGATTCAAATGCCGAGATGCAGTAATGCAGAGTGTGAAGATTATAGTATTCGCAGAAGTGTTGAGTACCGAGTGACGAATCGGACCGATTAAAGTACCATGTGCATTGCTGTCAAGCTGCAAATGGATGTCTATGAAGTCTCTGTGTTACCCTCCCACTGATAGCTACTGGATGGCCCGGCATCATGCTATCCAGGTAGTGAGGTGTCCCAGACGGCCCGATGCTGCTGACCTCCTGAACCAGATGGATCACGTGGTGCGGGAGGTAGAGGAGGTGGAGGTGGTGGCAGTGGGGTGAATCATCGCCGCCTGCTAGGATGTCTCCATGATCCTCATGTTTGTCAAACTCCCGCTCCTCGTCCGACTCCATATCCAATCGCTCCTGGCGAGGCCTGACCCTCTCCTGCCTAGCAGACCACCGGGTGTCCTCCCTGGCCTCCCTCGTGCGCCTACGTTGATCAGGGACGTCCCGGGAAGGTGGAGAACGTCCCTTGGCAGGCTGGCAGTAGGTAAATCGGCTAGCCTCGGATTATCGAGTACGTTCTGGAGATCCTGTGGCCCTCTGTAAAATGTGTCGTCCAGCCGGCATACCACTCATCAAGTCTGTCATGCCTCCACACATCCTCGCCCCGTCTTGTGGATGTCAGGAACTTGTCGACGTTGACCAAGGCACCAGGCACCGGCTGCTCTCCATTGAACTGGTGCTTCACCCGGTCAACTTGGTGAAACTCGACGATGTTGAAGAAGACGAGGGGGATGACTGACATCCATGTCCCCCACTCTGCCTCCTCGACAAATCACAGCAGGCATAGAGCCTACAGAGCAAGGTCATTGTACGGTGTCCAGACAAACTGAAACAACAGTTATGGAATAAATAAATATTTGATATCCCAAAAGGTAAATAATGTTTCAAATCACAAAATTCAATAAGTACATACTTTATTTAATTTATTTAAATGACAAATGCTATATAAATGATTAAATTAAAAATTAGGTTTTCAATCGTAGTGCTAACCTCGTCCCAACATAACTGGTCTATCGCTAGACCCATCATAGAACCCTCGCCTCATGTCGGTCTCTGCTCTGCTGCATCAACCCTATCAACCTGACACCATTTACAAGAATAACACAAGTTCATGTTACGGAATGTCATAACGAGTGACAAATTCAAACCATAAGCAAGACCCTAAACAAGTGTTACCTCGTAACTATATGATACATGAAAAGTTGTCGGTCAGGTGGACACCACTATAAAAATCTCTGGTATATCCAAGACATCAACAGCAGAGTGCAACCGGTGATGTTTGTTGTGTCTCGGTGTGCTGCAGAGCACAGCGAGTAGTATGTCCATGCAAGCACCGCCGATCCCCAAGACAACTCACGGTATCGCTGAAAGTCCTGAAGTAGTGGCAGCCATCGTAGATGGACCAAGTTGTTCGACTTATCCGTCATTAGGTATTCTCGAACAGTAACAAGATATAACACTTCGTATACTGTCGGAGTGTCTCCGGGTCGTTCGCCTGTGGCATCTAGCGGACATGGTCACATAGCCATGTAAGCTTCAACGAGAACGACTCCTTCCTCTGCATCCCTGCTGTGAAACCACTGAAGCCTGACACCGAGCAGCTGCTCCACCAACTCCCACGTCTCCATGCTGTGCCACTTGTAGAAGTCACGGAAGCACCCCCAACTGGCTCTCCATGTGCGCGTAATCCCAAGTGGTACGCCACGTCCTGCAAGGTGACAGTGGCTTCACCCCACGGTAGATGGAACGTGTGGGACTTCGGATGTCATCGCTCCACGAATGTCGTGATCAAAGAGTTGTTGAATACAAAATCTCTGAGAGGCACCATGTCGCCAAATCCAGCCTCCCTCAGATACGGGACGATGGCGTCGGGTGGTGGAAGTGTGTGACTCACTCATCGGGGCAAGAGTAGACGAGGCCTCTGACAAAAAAAAAAAGAATATTTCACGATTATTATAAATTAAAAATTTTTATAGGTTCATCAACATATCAAACTTTTTTACTATTCTATACACTTGCTTAACAGAATTTTATACGTATGTACTAACTGAATTTGTGTCGACACGACATTTTCTATTAATATACACTTACTTAACTAATACAAATTTTCTCAATATGTTACGTGAAATTAAAATATTCAATAAAATAATTAATAATCTAACTATCAAACTTGGATAGTTAGTAACTAAATTAATAAATGTGCGACCAATAAACTAACGTCAACGGTTGGAAAATATCTACCACAACATTTAAACTCTAAATTAATAATTATGTACTTAACAACTTAATTACCAAAAAATGATAACCACATTTCGAGAATTATTAATTACTATCAGTGACATGTTTATAATGACACAAATTGTATTCTAACTCAGTCACAAAAAAAAAAATTGTATTCTAACTCTTGGCAAGTACCCTAACCATGGCTATACATATGTGGATTACATAAAATTCAAGATAATAAAACTAACCGCAAAGTCGGCTGCCACAGCGTAGTATCATGTCGCGTTCAGCTTGTCGATGTCCCGATCACGTGCATCTGTGCGCGCCATCTTCGTCTTACTCGATAATATAGTTAGAAAGGAGTAGAAAAGAGGAGAAAGTGGTCTAAAAGTTCAAACTGGGCCCAGAACCTCGCTGTAAACGATATCTATATATAGGCGTCCCCCAACCTTATCTCGTTTACTGTGTAAACGAGATAAGCTTGCACATATCTCGCTTGCACTGTAAACAAGATATACACGTGTCACACGTACTAATCTTATCTCATTTACAATGTAAACGAGATAAGACTGGAGGATGTATTTATGTAATAATTTTTATAATTATTTATTTCAATTAATAAAATATTTATTTAATTTATTTAAATAAAAAAATCCTACAAAATTTAAGTATGACAAAAAATACGTATAAATAAATTTCATATAATATAAAAGTAGATGCAGCTAATTTCATGTGAACCTGAGAATCATTAAATAATTTAACAGATTTGACTAAATTATCATATAATATTCTGAGCTATTAACTTTACATCAAGTTAACTTAACTGCACGTGGATTTTACCAATATAAAATAATATTTTATAAAATCAATTATGAAAAGATACAGAAAATATATTTCTTTGCAAGTATGCTTGTTTCATAAATTTTAATTTGTAATGCATTATTGTATTTTTTTTGTCCTTATTGCATTATTTTATTTATTTAATTTTTTTTTTGTCATTATTGCATTATTATATTGTTGAACTTACTATCTCTTGTAGCTTTGGAACTTGGTCGACCTATTGTATCAGATCCATCTGGTTTAACTTTTTTTTTTATTAGATCGGATATGAATCTTAAAAATAGAGTGGCTAAAATATTAAGATGGGCTCAAAACTTACCAAACTTCACCCGATTTATATAAACACTGATTTTTTTTACGAACTTTGTTATGATTTGCTAATTTTATTATATAAATATATTTTTATTAAGAATTTAACTAATATGTAATTTTAGAATAAATATTAAAATTATTAATTAAAAAATTTATTATAAAAAATTATAAGTTTAATTTTTAAAACAATTATTATATATTTATTAAAATAAGATATTTAAAAATTTTTATTAATAAAAATTTTAATATGTATTTAGGATACATATTAACTAAACCTTTTTGTTGAATATAATTAGTTTAGTTAAGTGATAGTTTGTGTATTAAACTCTATATATAATTCACTTATATAAACTCAAGTAGTACAAAATAATACACATCAATTCAGTTTTAATTATGCTCGATCGCTTTACTTTAAATTGTTTTCTCTGAGATAGATTTCTTAAATCTTGATTAGAGGTGGCAAACAAACTTAAATCTCTCAAATCGACTCGCATAACTCGCCAATAAATTAAAAAATTGAGACCGTCAAATAATAATTAAATTAAAAGACATCAATATGAACAACTTAAACAATATTAACAACCACCAATCAAATAAAAATACACTACATCTTAATTTAATGCTATTAATTAAATTTAAGATTAATTTACTTTTTTAATCCTATTAATTCATATTGTTCACATATTATTAAAAAATGTTGTTAATTACCTATACTTTTGTTTATTTAATTAAAAAAAGCTCGTAGCAACGGTTAAGCGATTAACAACTTGAATAATAATAAGGAAAAGTCTAGGGGTCAGCAGTTTTGTTGAATTTTGGCCAGCATGTAGCCAGCAGAAAAAGGTGAGTCATTGGATGAAATCTCACACCAATCTCACACCATTAGATCATCATTGATGACTATTTGATGGCTACCAATCACAAAAGTTACTGCCCCTAGCATTGCTCTAATAATAATTTGTATTTTGGAAAGCAAGTGCAGAAAAAGAAAATGAAACGAACCATTTTTTTTCTAAATTAATAAACATCAACTCATCATCAGAGAGCCAAACAAGTGAAGGTACCAAAAGATAGAATAAAATAGGTAGAATTCACTTGCAATTGTTTTCATCTGTTAATTTCACATGAACACACGCACACACGAGTTTTCACTGATAAAATAACCACTCAAACACCAATATCAGAGTGTACTAAAACTGATGAGTTATTATATTCTTCTACGATGAAACGTCATCAGTTGAGACATGACTTAGCCAATTCTTTCTCCTCAATGAGCTCTTGGGCAGTTTTATCCATCTTTTCCCTTGAGAATGCATCGATCTCTAGCCCTGAATTATTGCCAATGTGTCAAAGAAAAGGAGCATGATAAATATGAATATAAAATATGATAATAATAATAATGTGCCTACCCTGTACGATGCTCCATTCTCCTTTCTCACATGTAACCGGAAAAGAGTAAATTAGACCAGGTTGAATATCGTATGAGCCATCGGAATATACTCCCATTGAAACCCAGGATCCCTTGGGAGTACCAAGAACCCAGTCACGTATATGATCACAAGCAGAGCTTGCTGCGGACAGTGCACTAGAGAGCTTCCTAGCTTTGATGATGGCAGCCCCTCGCTGCTGAACGGTGGCAATGAAGTCGTTGTTCAGCCATTCATCGTCGCCGACAACTTCCCTCACAGGCTTCTCCTGAACGGTGGCATGGTTCACATCCGGATACTGGGTGGAGGAATGGTTGCCCCAAATTATGACATTCTTGACATCGGTGATATGAACCTGAAAACTTATTTTATTAAAATAACGTCTTTTATATGATTAATACAACTAATTCAGTTACGGTTGTTTTCACAGTGAACTGCACCTAAGTTTTCACCTTTAAATTATCTAATAATTTTTATCTAACAGTTTCACATAATAACAAATTCATCTTAAGATAAGAACCTTCGTCCTCTCAGAGATCTGAGCGAGGGCTCTATTGTGGTCAAGCCTAGTAAGGCAAGTGATGTTCTTGTCAGGAATGGACGGAGCGAACTCCTTGAGTATGAGAGCGTTGGTGTTGGCCGGATTGGCCACCACCAGCACCTTGCAATCGGCGGCGGCGTGCTTCTCAAGCGCGGACGCCTGCGCCTTGTATATGGACACATTCTTGGACATGACGTCTTTTCTTTCCATCCCTTCTTTTCTCGGGAATCCACCAAGCATGACCGCAATGTTGACCCCCTTGCATGCCTCTGCCACGTCGGTGGAAGCCACAATCCCTCTTAGAAGCGGCAGCGCCGCGTCCATCAGCTCCATCTTCACTCCTTTCAATGCCTCCGCTGCTGGCTCAATGTCAAGCATGTGAAGAATCACCGGCTGATTTGGCCCTAGCATTGCCCCTCTTGCTATCATTGCTACCAGCGCATACCCTATTTGCCCTATTTTTTCATTCATACATACATACATATATGGTTAATCATTTTATAACTCAAATATAATATACATAACAAAAAAAAAGTCTAGAGTTATCAACTTTTAACTAACATGTTTAATTTATTTATTAATAAATATATAATGACTAATTTAATAAGTGATTTTTTCGTGTACATAGCATTTTTAATAAAACGCAGATATATATAAAGCTGATTAAGGGCATTAAGTAATGAATTAAATCATGCCATGCCTGCAGCACCCGTGACCAATACTGTAACTGGTTCCTTCTCTTGATGGAGAAGACCACACATGTATCGAATCATCTTCCAAAACAAAGAAACACAAATCAAAACAAGAAGAATTTTTTGAGCGATTGTGTTGTTGATAATCTCCCATATCTTGTTTTGGATGAGTGTTTGGTCCACATTCACAATCTCCCAAAGAGGAATTTCCATGGTCAAGTTATTCACACGACCAAGACAAATTAAACAATCTACTTCATTAATATATATAAGATCAATTTCAAAAGAATCAATGAAGTGCAAACTTGTTCACTAAGGAAATCATCATATACCAAAACTATTTCCTCACGGAATGCATGCGGGAGAAAGAGAATCAATGGCCTTATACAAAAAGTAACGAATAATTAAACATTATAAACAATAAACTATACTACAATTAAATTAGTATGTATTTTTATATGAAGTGAAGAAGCAAATTGAAATGAATTACCAGCGGCGCCGGTGACAAGAACTCTAAGTGGGTCCACCATTGTAACGAAAATACTTGTTCTGAGGAAGCTCACTCACTAGTGTTAGTGATGTAATATGAAAATGAGAAAAATAATTTGGGTACGTAAACAAGTAAAAATGAGGGAGAGATAGGAGGGGTTAAGAATAAGAATGAATGACGGTAATTGCGGGTATTGATTAGACAGCACTACTAAGACGGTTGCTGGAAAGTGTCACCAACCAACAATACCAAAGAAAAAGTCTCATGATTTCCTTCCACGTGATCTTATATTCGATTCGCAATGCTTTTAGTTCGGAGTTAACTCCTACATTCGCTAACACTAACTTTATTTTTAAGAAAATGTTCGGTAATAAAATAAAATTAGCTAAAAATAGTTCAAAATTTTTTATTAATTTTTTTAATTATAATACATATTTATTGTTTGGTGAAAATTTATATAAAATTAATTTTATATGAAATTAATATTTAATAATTATTAGATAATTTAATAAATTTAATAAAATTATTTTCTAACAAATCTTAACAATTAATTTTACATAAAAATAACTGTACGTGAGTTTCACTTCATTGTTCTTTTTTTTACGCTCTTCATCTAATTTTTTCACCTTGACAAATATGAATAATTGACACAACTAGAAAATTGATTAATACAGACAGATTTACAGACAGATTTAGTCTTTATTACAGACGAATTTTTGGTTACCGACGAAATTATCGACGGATTTTGTCCCTCTGTAAAAGCCCCGTCGGAAATTATTTACCGACGGATTTTTTTCCGTCGGAAAATTACAGACGGATTTTTACCAGTTACCGACGGATTTTTCCTCTGTAAATTTTCTATCCATTTCCCAAAGGCGACGAACTTTCCGACGGATTTTCCGTCTGTAATTACAGACGGATTTTTCGACGGATTTTTCGTCTGTAATTACAGACGGATTTTTCGACGGATTTTTCGTCAGTAATTACAGACAGATTTTTCGACGGATTTTTCATCTATAATTTGAACCTTGGAAAATCATCTCACACTATGATTACAGATAGAAAATCCGTCTGTAAATCCGTCGGCAAAGTAAAATATAAATTTTTTAAAATTTTTCCATTGTAAAATGAATACTTTAGGTTTATTTTTTAAATTTCTTCCATCAAACACACTGTAAATTGAAAAAAAAGAGGCCAAAAATCATATAAATAAACATAATATTCATTACATGATACCTATAAAATTAGATGTTATTTTTCAACATCATTGGCCAATATCTCACTATCTCAATAAAAAGATACCCAAAAAAATAAACCATTAACAGAACTATAACTATTTACATTACTCATTGACACTACTAGTTCCTTCATTTTCAACAATTTAAACAAACAAGATTTTATATTGATCCTATTCCTTTGCATGATGGTGACTTGCTCAGAGCCATTGACAAATACACCTCCTGGATCTCCTTGTGGTTGTGTGTAGCCACTTCAAGTTAAACTCCACATCAGCATTGCAATATACAAGTTCTTCCCTTTGGTTTTCAAGCTAGCTGAGGAAATTGCAGCCAGTCTTTTGTTGAGTCGCAACCAGGTTCGCATTGTTGGAGCTAATGCAGCAAATCATCAACTAAAGAAAACCACTGTTCTCTTAAATTTGGTGCCTCAAGGAGTTAAGTTTGATGATACAACAGCATTCTTGATATACAAGAAATTCTGGCACAAAGAAATTCTCACTGATGCTTCCCTTTTTGGCACAAGAAATTCTGGCACAAAGAAAATCTAATGGCTTATTCAACCAAAAAAAGAATATATTTCAAGGTACCTAATTACTTTCATGGCTTATAAGGCAACTCGCGAAATCTTAAAAACCAGATCCTTGTGACATTGATTAATGGAAATACTGAGATAATATTCTATATATTCTATTTATTTTAATCAGCAAAGGGAAGAAAACACAGTTCGTATTGACACATCTCTCTTCTTTATTTATAGAGTTTGCTGATATAGAAGCTGTCACAAAGCAGAGTTTCAAAAATTCATCCTTCTAAATGGTCTTCACACACACATCACAACTATACTAATATTTGGCAACTGAATTTGCCTTTCAATTGAAGCGCGCAATATAGATTTACCTCAACAAGGACCTTTGCCTTCTTTGACTTTAGCTTGGACAAAATAGCTTCATCTACTAAGAAATTGCCTTCTCAATCATCTCTGCTCCAATAAATTCTGTGATTCCAACAGTAGCAGCCATGTTTGATGTTTCTTCTCTGCTTTGCTTGCTTGGTTTCTTCAATTTCATCTTTCTTAGAAGTTAGAACCCTGGTTTCATTCAAAACAGTAGAATTCATCTAATGTTCACATGGCATTTGTTAATGAGACTATGTGATATTATAAGTCAGAAGAAGAATGAGGGAACTAGCCTAGATAGTTGTTATTTTAAGAAAAGAAAAGAAAAGAAAACACTTTATTATATGATAGTTGTTATTTTAAGAACTTGTGTTTGTTTTAAGTTTAAACTTGGCCAAATGATACCTTTCTCTGGTTATTTATCTTGATTGCTGCTTTCTCAAGCTCCTTGCTGCGATGTCCTCTAATATTCTTTTATATACATACAGATTCATCCTTACATAATTTTCAAACTACAGTTGTCCAGTGATCATATTAAATAGAAACTTGTTCCTTACCAAAGCATAAGTCTTTCCCTGGCACCTCTTAACCTCCTCCTCTCAAAATCTAGATCCCGCATTGCGGCATTTATCTCAAGCTCAAGAATAGAAACTTTAGCCCATGCTTCTTCTCAAGCTGCCTGCTAACAACAGCAACAAATATTTTCAGTTTCACATAAAGAAACTTCACCACCAAAAGAAGAGAAGTAAGAGCTAAAAAAAATAAATAACAGATAGAATAGAATAAGGGGGATATTGAATTAGAAAGCTAAAGCAACTTATTAATTAGAATTTATCAGTCTAGCAACATATAAATAAGATACTGTCATACTCTGAAGTCACATAGAAATAAGTCATTAACAGTAACAGCAATCAGTGAAAAGCAGACATCATTTAGACAAACACCTTTATACAAAAACATTCTTGGAACATGAAATTTCGATATCTACCTTTTCACTCTCAAGCTCTTTGCTTAATCTTCTTGTTTCCTCTTCAAGTTCTTCTATTTTCTGCTCCATGAATTTACATTTTCGTTCAGCGAAATAGTAAACAAGTCCAAAATATGAAAAGGGGACATAATACACACACAAAACCATATGATTACCTTTGTTTGATTTGCAGTGGTCAGCTTCTCCTCATGCAATTCAGTTTCCAACTGGCGAACCTTATTATCAGACACAACCATCTTTATTTATGAAATACACAAGTTGTCGCCCATTGTAGGTTAAACATAAGCAGAACCATACCAGTTTGGACCTCAAGGTTTCAACTAGCAAACACCTTTCTCTCTCTGACTCCTACAACATACAGAAAGAATGACAACTTATAAGCTTCAAAAGTAAAGGGAGTACAGTTTCTTACTACTTTAGCGACAAAACCTTCAAACCTGAAGCTTATTTATTGTTTCATGTAGTTCTCTTTCTCTTCTTAAGGCAGCATCAGTGTGTCGTCTTAATTCCTCTTGAGCCTCAGACTGGGCTCTAAAAACAGCAGCCTTTAGATCAGTTGTGGCCTTTTCCCGCTCTTTTCGCTGAGTCTGCTTGTCATCTAATTGTTCCTTGAGTTCAGCTATATTTACTTTCTGACTGCATGCAGAGGAGCAAGTGAGAGGGACTCAATTATCAAACATACAGCTAGCGTAACTAGGGTGGGGGCAAAAGGTTTAATAACAAAAATTCAATTCTTGTAAAAGTTTCCCTGATTCAAAGCAATTGACTTCCTAACTTATTATTGATGTTCAAATTTTGAACAACTTCACTCCTATGACACTTGCATCAACATTAAACACTAAAGAAGTGAAGAACTCAACAATCAAGAATTATTATATAGATCATACCTACTTATTATAGCATATGCTTCAGCATATGACTGCATAGAAGCACTCAGCCTTTCATTGAGGTCTTCAATGGCATGTTTCTGTTGAGCAGTTACTCTTTTACCATCGCCTAGTTCCTTGTTGTAATTCTTTTAATTGATCAAGTAACATTTTCGATTAGCAGCTGCATTATCTGGCATGGGGGAGGACAAAAGATACAAAATATTTTTTGAGGGAACCAAAAAACCTGAAATCCCATTTATTAAAGAAAAACGAAAATTCTGATTTCTGATAACTGGAAAGCATTCATACCGTGCTGAGGAAGAGCAGCAAACGATATAATATCACCATGGCAGACTTTGACAGCAGGACCATTCTTTTTTATAGAATCAACCATTCAATCAAATCAAATCAAAATAAAGAGGAGTAATCAATAGTTACAGGAAAATGCAGTCTCATTATACGACCTTAGGACAATGTATAATAGAATTTGAATGAAAGAAAGAAAATAGTAGAATTAAAATAGTAAAATAGGACATCTCTTAAGAAAGTAACATACCTAGGATACCATATACATAAATATCTTTGGAGCGATGATTAACAGACAAGCTTCTTAACATGGAAAGTAACCCAAGCTTAACACCCTAGACCATATCTCACAACTCAAAATACAAAGAAAGGAAAACAGATACAACCATAAAAGTGACAAAAACAGTGAAACAGAAATTAGTTATATATTAAACCTATTGTGAAATAAGCATATTCAGTTACAAACCTTTATCAGTGGGACAAGGGGAATTTGAATGGATGTTGGATAGCAACCAGGATTAGCAACTAAGCGTGCATTCCTTATTTCCTCCCTTAAAATCTCTGTTAATCCATATATAGCTTCTTTCTGGATACAGAAAATTAGATAAATTCAGTATTAAGAATAAAACAATGGCAACGGGTGACTGTAAGGAAATTCATTTTAAGTTTTGACACTATAGTACTAAAACAAATAATAAAAACATAATTCCCAGAATTTAACAGAAATCAAGATCGAAAAGTTAAATTCCTAATGACTAAATGCCACTAAATGCAGTGGATATAAGCATCATTAGTGGTTCCACAGTTTGAAATGAAAGGCAATTTAACAGTTTCAAAATGAGAATTTTGCCATTGAAATGTACTACCTGCAACTCCAGTGCCCTGTGTGGTTGGCCATACCACTCTTCATACTCAGATATATCACGTAAACGAAAATCCTACACAATCTCAGTTACAATTCTAATATATGCTAAACTTCATTTATATTCTAAAGAACAAGAAATTATAGTTTGGTTGGGGAAGAGAACTGTTATTTAGAACATACTGCTGAAAGGTCAACAATCTTCAAATGATTGGGAATGCCTCTAATTATTTCCTGCAAGAAAAAGCAAGAGAAAAAACAGGGATATAGACAGGGCTAGGGATAGGGATAATGAAATCAAAATAGAATCACAATGGAAGGGGTTAGGGATATGGACAAGAAGGAGGCGGAGGCCTACCTGAACTAACGGCGACGAGAAGAGATGATGACAAACCTCTGGCGACGAGAGAAGAAGCAGCGACGAGAGCGGCGCGGAAGGAGCTCATAAGACAAGAGCACGGTGGAGAGAGCTCATATGACGATGGCATCGAAGGGAGAAAACGCGATGATGGCGACGGAGGGAGCTCGTGCGACGCGAGCCGCGGCGGCGGCGACAGCGGAAAACGTCACATCTTCAAGGGAGAGAGAAGGCAGGGAGTAATTCAAGGAAAACGTGAAAAAGTGAAATAAAGCATTGGGAGTTTCGAGAACCTAACTCCTTATTCTAATATTTCAGATGGAAAAGTTTAAATTACAGACAGATTTTTTGTCTGTAATAATTTAATAAAATGTAGCATTTTATCTATTTAATTACAGACGGATTTTCCGTCTGTAACTATTTTCCACGGAAAAAAAATTAATTTTACCGACAAAATTATCGACGGATTTTGTTTTCCGTCTGTAATTTATGCTAATCTATTTTTTTGATTTTCCGACAAAAAATCCCTCTGAAATTCCCTCTGTATTTCCGTAGGATAAAATCCGTCGGAAATATCCGTCTGTAATAACTAGTTTTCTAGTAGTGTGAATAAGATATGATATTAACTGCATTAATACTTTAATAGTAATAATAAAAAATATACTAATAATATTCAAATTATTTTACCAACTATTACAAATATATTATCTACTATTAGTAATTCTACTAAATTTGAAGGTTTTTTTTTCTGTTACAAATATATTATCTATAATTTTATACTCATAACATCCATACTTTTATATACATAAAATGTTTATAATTACCGAATTTTTACAGTTAATATTACTCAATTTTAATATGAGATGTACATCAATAAATCGTAATTTTAAATTATTTTAATATTTTTAATTGATATTCATATGTATATTTATTTATTAATTTTAATCTAATCAGTTGATAATGACATTTAATAATTTATTTCATAACTTTCTTTCATATTTTATTTTTATTTTTTATTTTATAATATATATTTTATATATAAAAATATGATTTGTATAGTAGAAATTATTAAAATAGTTATAATTTAATATCTATATTCTGATATTTTGATATGTATAACATTTATAATTCAAGAATTGAAATTGATTTGTTATTATTTATTATTTATGATTTACTTTTTTATTTTGTAGGCCATAAACTAACATTTTTTTATGTTTTTTATTTTTAATAAATTGAGACTAACGAATTTGAGTGATTTTTTTTATAAAATATGTTGTGGTAATTTAAAAATCTTTTTTAGGGTTAATGATATAATAATTTAAGACTTTCATTTTAAAATAAAAATTGTATAATTGTGGATGTAATAAACAAATAATGAGGGAGAGATTTTTGAAATTTGATTCTCATAGAATTTGAAATAATTTTTGGTGTAGTTAAATAAAAAAAATATTTGCAAAAAAATTAATTGTGTTAATTAATTAAGCATTACTCAATCTTGTGGTGCAACAAAATAGTTTACCTCAGAACATATATGATACAAAGCAACTATTGTTTTTTTCTCGGATGAATACCTATTTCGACTGCAGATAATTTTATCGAAGGACTATGAGGTTCTAATAAAAGAAAATATTCATTTCAGCGGTCTGTAATATTGAATTTTGTGAGACTAATTAATTTCTTTTGTTAATGATCTCTCTGTAAAATATACTTATATGACACGTTAATAACTAATATATTCTCTATCTAATTTTATAAATAAAAATAATTTAAAAATTATTAACATTTTTTAGTTTTATACAATAAATTTAGTCAATATATATTTAAAAAATGTGACAAAAAAATAAATGACCCTAACAATTATTCCTAAAAAATAACAAGATTTCCAACCCAAAAAAAAATTGTTAATCCTAATTGGTTCTTAATGGATAAATCAACCATTTAAACATACTATGTAGAATTATTCCGTTGATATAAAGAGAAAATATTGGCAAAAAGACTAATCAGTCTTATAAAAATAAATATTAATAGCCAAAAAAGATATTTTTTATTGAAGGTCTTGTTGTCTTCTTTGAAATAATTGTCAGAACTGTTTAAAAAAAAAACATTTCTCTAATTTTTTTTGTAAGTCTTAATTCCTTTGTTAATATTTAAAACATCCTATTTTTATTCCCAACATCTTATTTTATCTTACTTTATTTTTTGGTCAAATTTTTTTTTTTTTCAAAAAAGATCCTTTCATTTATTGATTTTCTTTTAGATAATGATAAAAATCGTAATGGTAAGCAGTTATATTAGTGGTTGCAGTAATTTTTTTTTGTCTTGTGGTTGTTGTGATTTGAAAATAAATATGATAAAATAATAAGAAAATAATAACAGAAGAAAAAGCATATTTTTTTATAAAATAATATAGTTATGATAAAAGTAAGACTTTGAAAGCGTAAAGGATAAAAGTAAAACTAATACTTAACCAAAATGTTATAGCTTTCTTTTGCCAAGGCCAAAACGTTATGGATTAAGACATTAAGGCAATAATTTACTCTATGATATATCATCGTGCGTCATTTGTAAATTGTAACCATAAAGAATTTTCTAAATTATTACCCACATACCTAAAATTTGTGGCATTTCTCAAACGTATTTTTTCGGCTCAATTTTATCGAAATGGAAACTAAGTGTGTGCTTTTTTTGGATATGGAAGCATGGTGTGCTAGACGTAAATGTAGGACAGAATTTTGGCAGTATCACAGTGAAGAACTCGGACCGTGAGTTTTGTTTGTTTCTGAATTTTGCATCAGAAATCTCACGGTCCGATTTGCATGGCTTAGGAAATCAAAATATGGGATGCACCTAATCGGACCCTCCGTTTAGTGCAAGGCGCATGGTCCGAGTTCTATGCTAAAATTTTGAGAAGAACTCGGACCCTCCGTTTTTTGTACTTATGAAAATTGTTTTGGTTAACTGCGAGCACAAGTCGCATGGTCCGATTGCATTTTTTAAGATTATTTTAAACATGTTAACCTAGTCGAAGGGTGCGAGTTGTAATAAGTAGTTTATATAAAAGTAGAAAGTGAACTCATTACTCACTCGTGTCTTCCTCCCGAGCTTGAGCGGCTGCCCCTCCTGTTCTTCTTTCTCGTTTCTTCATTATTTGCTGTTTGACAGTTGAAAATCTTGTAGCTGTTTCTATGTTTTTTTTGGGGGATTCACAAAAATGAGTGATAGAGTGTTATTAAAGGTATATTATTTTGGTCAGATTTTACTACAAACATCTGAAGGAATAAAATTTATTTGTGAAAATCCGTTAGATGTTGTTATTCCTTTTATCATCTCATTTGAAGAGCTCAAAGGTGTGATCTGTGAAAAGATTGATTCTGAGAGGGCAAGAAAGATATCCTGTATGCTCTACAGATATCCCATACAGATGTTTGGTGGATTCATCCAGTTTCAAACCAAATATGTGACGGACGAGGCAAGCATGCAAGAGATGTTTTCAATGTATATTGAAAACCGGGCTCAGATCGCGTTCATCGAGTTGTATGTTGAGTTTGAACAATCTGAGGCTGACCGGAATATTGTAAGGGAAGATTATAATAGTGACAGTGAAGAAGAGTTCGAAAGTAACTACGAGTTTGTTGGTCCAGATGGAGATGAAGATCAAGGTGATGGAAATACGGCTCCAGATGTGACAGAGGTGGCAAATGCACTTGCAAACGAAGTGCCGTTTGAGGAGCCGTCATTCATGCGAGTTTTGGACTTGGAAGCCATGCATGTTCCGGAGTTTCCGGAATATATGACTGCAGGTACATAAGACGTCGTGTTTGAATTTTTTTTTTTAGTCAGATATTGATATAGTTATGAATAAATTAGTAATTAGTTGCCATTATATAACCATTCATTGATGTCATATTTCTTAGCATCGAACCGGCGGTCGAGCAGTTCAGGTGACTGAATCACTGGTTCAACCGCTGGTTCTACGTAAATAACAAATTAAAAAATAGCAGGATCGGTTAGGTTCCGGTTCATTTGGCTTGGTGGTCGAACCGGCATGTCCGGCCCGTAATAAATATTTTCTGCTGTTGTTCTTGTTTTAATTAGAGTGACACAATAACATGTTGTCAGACTCGGATTTATATCATACTAGAGGCGGTGACTGTAGATTTGCCCATATTATTGGTTTTGAAATCTCTGTGTCTTTATTTGATTTTTCCTATGCTGGTTTTCAATTGCAGAGGTTCCTATGGTCGCAGATGGTGAATTTGCCGTTGGTATGGAGTTCAGTTCCAGGGAAGCTGTTATTAAGGCGATAAAGGATTATACCATACGACGAAGCGTTGACTACCGGGTGTATGAGTCTGAGCCATTGACATTTTATGCAAAATGTACACAGTATGGGTCCGGGTGTGATTGGCTTATCAGGGTTAGCATGATCAGCAGGAAGTACTGTTGGGTTATAAGGAGGTATAATGGTAGTCACACCTGTACCAGAGCCACCATTTCACAGGATCATTCGAAACTGGATTCTATCACAATTGCGGAGGTGATAAAGCCTTTGGTTGAGGCTGACCCCTCCTTGAAGGTAAATTCGGTTATAGCAGAAGTTCAATCGAAGTTCAACTACACCGTCAGTTACCGGAAAGCATGGTTGGCTAAGCAAGGGCAGTGGAAAAAATATTTGGAGGTTGGGAGGCATCCTTTGAAGCGTTGCCTATATGGTTTCAGGCCATGTGTCATAAGGAGCCATCAGCTGTTGTCCATTTTGAGACAATACCTGCATATCAAGGCGATGAGGTGGTGCGTGATATTCAAGTACTGCATCGAGTATTTTGGAGTTATTACCCCTGTATTAGGACATTCAGACATTGTAAGCCAATTGTCCAGGTGGATGGGACTCACTTGTATGGAAAGTATAAGGGTTGTCTACTGGTGGCAGTTTCACAGGATGGCAACAACAACATCGTCCCAATTGCGTTCGCTATTGTGGAGGGAGAGACTTCTGATGCTTGGCACTTCTTCCTTAGTAACCTTCGTCAACATGTTGTCACTCGGGATGGTGTGGGTCTAATATCCGACCGACACGAATCCATCAATGCAGCTGTGGAACGCAGTAACGGAGCTTGGTCACCTCCTAGAGCTTTTCATATGTTCTGCATCAGGCATATAGAGTCGAATTTTCTGCGTAAATTCAAGGCACCGTACCTCCAAAAATTGGTCGTCAACATTGGTAACTATTTACTAAATTTAAGTAACTTATTAACATACATAACCGTCAACATTTGTTTTGACATCTACAATTATTCATTTTTTTTGTTGCTATCCTATAGGATATTCGAGGACGGTGCGAGAGTACGAAGTGCGTTACCAGCGATTACGGGAACGGGGGGAGGCGTACACGAACTGGTTAAACCGAATTCCTCGCGAACAGTACGCATTGGCATTTGATGGTGGATACCGATGGGGTCACATGACAACGAATCTAGTGGAATGCATCAATTCAGTGTTGAAGGGTGCACGCAATCTTCCTGTTACTGCTCTTGTCAAGGCAACATTCTACAGGCTAAACGAGCTGTTCACTAGAAAGAGAGCGGAGGCAGATGCGCGGATTAATACTGGCCATGTGTTCTCCGATGTCGTGACCTCCAAGTTGCATGCAAACCAACTTGCTTCAGGAAATATTCAGGTCAGTTGCTTTGACCGGCAGAATGAGGTCTTTGAGGTGCGTGAGATGCCAAGCGGACTAGAGTTTGCAGTCGATCTACGTGGCCTACGATGTGACTGCGGTGAGTTCCAGGTGGACCGGATCCCCTGCAGACATGTGTTCGCATGTTGCGCCAACCAGCGACTGGATTGGAAACTGTATGTGCATGATGTGTATAAGATGGAGCAAATTCGGCGGGTGTATCGAGCAAGATTTAGGCCGCTAGGTAACCCGACGACATGGCCTGCGTACCACGGTCCTCGCTTCGTACCGAATCCATATCTGAGACGCGTCTCGAAAGGTCGGCCCAGGATGACGCGCTTCTTGAATGAGATGGACACGCGAATGTTACGTCGTCCTAGGCGATGTACGCTATGTGGAGCTGAGGGACATAGTCGTAGCAGATGCCGTCGGTCAGCTGGTACAAATGCCGACGAAGATGCTCAGTAGGTTCACAGTATGGTAGGTGTAGCACGGACCTAGTTTGGCGTGGGTTGTCCATTTGAGATAACTTGACGTGATGTATGTAACATTGTGGGATATCACTCCAAACCTCACCACTATGTAACATTGTGTAACGTTTTTAATTTGTTTTTGGTTTAAAATAGTTGTTATGTCTGAGTTTTTATAACTTATTTGGTAGTTTATATCTGTTATTTTAATATATACTACAGGTATGTATTAAAAAACAAAACTGATACGTTTCACAGGTTTTCTTATTAAACTGGCCGGTCCGAATCACATGTCTTCTGACTGAACCGGCCGATCCAGTTCACAAGTTTTCTGACATGAACCGGCCGGTCCGATTCACATGTTCGCATGTTGAACAGGCCGGTCCGATTCACAAGTTTTCTGACTGAACCGGCCGATCCGGTTCAATGGCTAACTGATTGAACCGGCCGGTCCGGACCTATTTCCACAACCTGTACATCCAGGATACCTGTAACTTGTTATAATATGATCTCAATTTTCTGAATGAGGTATATTGACATGATATCTATAGCAATATTCTCATATCTTATGTACCCAAGCTACATATACTAGATCAATAATACCTGAATAGGGTCATTAATGCATAAATACTTTAAACATACAATAGAACTCTTAGCATAGTCCAGGTCAGTAATTCATAAAGTCCAACAAATACAAGTTACTCTAATACAAGTTACTCTAATTCATAATCACCAACACGTGCTTAATAGTTAAGTTAATAATCTAAACCACAACTACTTTCTGATGGCCCACTTGACATCCTTGTCAAAATTCTTGCATTTCTTGGCTGCCTTTTTCAAGACGGATGGAGTGTAACGATTAGCGCTGCGACGTGGTGGATCAACCCTAAGATTGTAACCTTTGGATGTTTCATCCGGAGTGCGTTCCTGACCTGTATACAAGTTGTAAAAAACAAGTAAAATTAAGTACATCAGTTAATCAAATCAACACATATACCACATATTATTTAGTAAGCATCAAACAGAGATGCCAATTATGAACAAAAAATAAATAACTGATCGAACATGTAAAGTAAAAGTACACAGCATAATACCATCATTACGAGATTCCTCATCCTCATCGAACTCCTCTATTTCATCCTCCTCGTCATCCGAGTCATCTTCGAGATACGCATCGGTCTCTTTCTCGAGAGTGTTAGCATTTTCCTCGATGAGTCCCATGGAAACACGGTTAGGGTTCTGAGTAAAAAAAGCTCCTCGTCCACCGTCACTCCTACTAGAGTCAACCGATACAAACCCCCCAGAAGCAACCGATGAGGTATGGCCCAGGTACCTCGCATCCAATGAATACCTACCTGCCATGAACTCAGGCTGATGGCCATATTGTGATAGTCCAGGATCTGCAGACATGAACCCAAGCAACTAGCTAAAAGAATCTCCTTCTCTTGCATCAAACTGTGAGGTTTCCCAATATTGTTGACTTAATGGAACTGATGGGGGGAACTGTGTCTAAGGTACATACTGGCTTGAGGACTGAGGTTGTTCTTCTGGAATTGGGTTTGGAGGTAACATATGCGGCGAATGTGGCTCTTGTCCTTCATTGTCAGCATCCATATCCTGACTACCCTCATCGGTTTCCTGATTATCCTCATCCATATCCTGATCGCCCTCATCAACTTCCTGATCACCTTCATCATTATCTTGACCAACAAGATTTGACAAGTTCAAGTGGTCCCCATATTTTGATCGGTACCAACGCATGTAACTATCTAACGGATGCTGTGAAGGCATGGGTAGCTCAAATAGAACGTAGTTATGCCTGTTTGACCAATGCATCACCCAAACTGAATGACTCAGTGCAGTGGCCCAATTGAGATTCTTGGGACCAGTCAGGACTTCTCCATGCGCCTTCTCTAGATTCCGCTCCTGATTAGGTTGTCCTTGAACAAGACCAAACTGTCGCCTAAACCTATCGGTAGCATGCCACTCGATACATTCAAATGAAACCAACGGAACTGTAGTGCTCCAGACAACCGACTGCATGTAGATTTCAGGCGGAATAATGTTTGGATCCACCCGATCCACAGCATAAGCAACCCAAACAAACTGGAAAAAAATAAAGGAACATAATGAACACAATCCACAATGCCAATTACAATAACAATGCTTTATAATTATGTCTCAGAACCTAAACCGGAAACTAATACTTCTTTAATTAAAACACACCTGCCCTTCCTGAAGTTCGTCAAATGCCTTCCTAAAGTGGTCTAACTTCAGATATCTATATCGTCGGTCACCACGCTCCCAGTTCCGCCACCTAATATGATATATTCAATTAGCTCAACTAGCATTAACTGAATCTTAAAAATCAAGATAACGGCACATATTCTCAAATTATTACCTGTTTGCTAGTGGAAAACTTCGGGGTTCCCTAGGTAGCGGCGATAGATATGGCAGCCTCATCCAAGCCCAACAGAGTAGAAGTCTTAGTGGACCATCTATTTCCTTGCAGTTATAACGAGATGCCCGACATAATGCCCTGTAGAGGTGTGCTAGGGATGCCGCTCCCCAACTATACTGTCCAATACTAACAAAATCACGCAGCAAGGGTAGAAATTTCCAATGCACACCTGCCCCAGACTTATCCCCAAACAAGATAGTCCCGATCAGCAACATAATATGGCATCTCACATACCTCTGTATACTGATATCATCAGTCAACTCTAAATTTTCCTTTAGATTTCGCAGCCAGGTAAGTTTTATGCAACTACCTCTACAATCTAACTTAAGCGGTGCAACTCCAAATTGAATCAAACACTCCGCCTCAAACGCTTCAAAACTACTCATGATCATCCCCGTGACTGGAAGACCATCGGTGGGAAGACCAAGAATTAGAGCCACATCTTCAAGAGTCACGGCACATTCACCAATGGGAAGGTGGAACGTATGTGTTTCCGGGTGCCAACGTTCAATCAGAGCATTCACTAATGCTTTCTGACACTGCACTACACCAATTTGCGATGCATGGTAGAAACCGGTAAGTCGTAAAAGGTCCTCCGCCCTATCGTTGTACCGGTCCGGAGGAAGTGGATGATTACAAGTCAACATTCTTAATTTCTACAAAAAAGATAACAAATTCATAGTCAGCTCATTAACAATTAGTATATGACTATCATGAATCATTTTACTAAATGCTTTTAACACTAATTATTCTTACTTCTAAAATTAATTATTAAGCCTTAATTTTATTCAAAACTCACAACTAATGAAAATAATTATCAACGCAAAAATTTCTAATCAAAATTCTGAAGTTACAACATCTACCATAACATCTTATAGTAATTACTGATTTACTATCATTCAAACATTATTTCCTCAACTATCATTCATCCATAACAGTTACAGTAACAAAATTTTAAATTTTTTAAGAAAATCTTAATAAATTTACACGGTTTTTTCCAATTATAATAATAATATAATTTAATCAAAAATACCAAAATTTCAGACTAATATTTATAAATATCTAACAAATACGGAGATATCCTAATAATCATTCTATTTATATTTCTTACTTGCGTTTCTAACAATAATCATAATAATTATATTTCTAACAATAATAATTATAAATATAAATATAAAAAAAATTCAAAATCTAAAAGTAACACTTACATACCCTACATAAATAAGATAATAATAAAATTTAATAAAAAATTACAAAAAAATGATACATTGTCTCTTAAAAATTAACTACCGCCTCTGTTTACATTTTCCTAATAACAACAAACCAACAACCATAATAGTAATAACAAATTTCCTAATAATAATATTCATAATAAAAAATTAGAAAAAAAATTTGAGACTAATATTTATAAATATCTAACAAATACGGAGATATCCTAATAATCATTCTATTTATATTTCTAACAATAACAATTATAAATATAACAAAATTTCTAAAATCTAAAATTAACACTTACATACCTTACCCTACATAAATATAAATCAGATAGTCATAAAATTTAATCCAAAAATTACAAAAAATTTTACATTCTCTCTGAAAAAAATTAACTACTACCGTTCTCTTTACATTTTTCTATAATAATATGCAAGCATAATAGTAATAACAAATTTTCTTAATAATAATATTTATAATAAAAAATTTACAAAAAAAATTTCAGCCAAATTTTTAAAAATATATAACAATTATGGAGATATCTTAATAATCATTTTATTTACATTTCTAACTTGCATTTCTAATAATAAATATAATAATTATATTTCTAATAATAATAATTATAAATATAAAAAATTTACAAAATTTAAAAATAACACTTACATAATCAGAATGGCTAAGATAATGAATAATGTGAAGCTCAGCTCGATCAACATCTTTAAATTTATTTTTCTTCGGCATGTTCTTCTTTCTTGAAGGAGTGGCTTTCAAATGGTGAAAGGTGAAAGGAAGAAGAAGGAGTTGGGAGTGAAATTGGTTGAGAGTGAAAACAGTGGGTTAATTCGGATGGTGAGAATAGGTAAGCTGGCTTCATTTGCTTTTCAGGGCACCACTTCTGCGAGCTACCCCTGCGCGCCGCGTGTCCATGCAAGAGAAGAAATCGGACCGTGCGTTTGGCTAAACGCAAATCGGACGGTCCGTTTGGAGTTTAGATGTCGCAGGGTCCAACTGGCTATTATCTCCCAACACGCACGGTCCGTGTTGCTACTCACACCCAAAACGCAGGGTCTGTGTTGCTACTCACACCCAACACGCAGGGTCCGATTACTTTTCCCACTGACACCACAAAAATGTTTAGCACCCCCTCTCCCATATCCACGCCAGGCACCATTCATGGAGCCATATGTAAATTAAAAAGCGTATTTTTTCTGTCAACTGACACTATATATATATATATATATATATATATTTGCCATAACTCAAACTTGTTTCAATTCTTTATTTCCTTTTATTTTGTTTTTGTCAGAAACTCAGAAGTTATTCGTTGATAGTGGGCCGAAAAATACAATTAGGTTCAACGGGATCTACCAAATAATCACCCATCTATGTTCATGAATTTGGGCCAACGCTGCTTTGTTTAAGCTTAACTTCTCTTCTCTGTTGGGCTGAGTTATTTTCTAATGTTTTTACTTTTTACAATAGCTTTGTTAGGTTTCCCAAGATTTAATACCTACCTTCCTGGAAAAAAAAAATAAAAACTAAAAAATAGTACACCAAAGAAAAAATATAAAAAGTAAATGGACTTGGCTAAAACGTATCCAAAAAAAAAAATTATAAACTTAAGTTTTCAATATTTTTATTATTAAAAAATAAAAAATTTTCTACTGATAACACTAATATATATCTTTAAAATATATGTAAGCTGGGACCAAAATAAAAAAGATATCTAAGTTCATTCGTTCCCTTGATAAAATTAAAAAAAGGAATTAAGAAACATTTTCCTTTTTCTTTCAGTAAATTAAGAAGATTGATATGAATCTTGAGTTGCGTAGAGATTGATATCCACCTGTTTGAAACAGACTATCACACGTTAAATATATAATTATTAGTTAAAATATTTTTTAAAAGAACACTTTTAGTTTTTAATATATCAATATTTCAAATTAATTCTGAAAATACAAATGTGAGTTACATATGTCATTTTTATTAATTACATATACCATGGCATATCACAAATTATCTAACTTGAATGATTATTTTATATTTTAAAAATTAATTTAAAATGTCTAACTTTTGAAAATTAAATTGGCACACATACATAGAATCTTTCACTAATTTTTTCCCTGAATTAATCCTTAAATATAATTATATCTTATCTGTAAATATTATTGCTCTGTTACCTTTGAAACTCAGTAAAAATAGTAACCCACAATTCCACATCGTAAGAAGGAAAAAGATGGGCTAATATATCTCCTACTTCACCTTAAATATATACATGAGCAACAGTCATATGTTCTTTTCAATCATTTATCAGCTAGTAGAGCTAGAATATATTTGGATAGAGTATTTCAAATTTAAAAAAAAAATTAAAATATTATATAATTAAATTGAGAGAATGTATATATGCGATAAATTTGATTTTAAATTATTTTCCTTTTATATTAGTCAAATTTTAAGAAAGGAAAATAATTGAGAATTATACTTTTCTTATAAAAATATTTAAAATATGTAAAAAATATTTTATAAAAATAACTAAAATTTATAAAATTATTTTATTGATATTTAACTATAATTATTTATCTCTAAATATCTTATCCTAATACACTCCTATGCACTTTTAGAGTATCTATCGAACAAGATTATTTGGATCTTTTACTAAAGTCTCGGCAAGATATTATATTACTACTATTTTGCTGGGGTTAACTAATTTTATGAAACCTATTGTGGGAAAGATTAATTTACAGGAACAAGTGGTGCACTTTCTATTTTTGATATCGGGAAAGTAGCTTGAGTTTTGTTGCGTTATTAGGATGAAGGATGTATCGCAAAATTATGAAACATTGTTAGAAGAAATCGGAAGGTCAAATTTAAAAGTTATATTTGGATATCGATTAAAAAAAAATTCACCAACAAATTTATGCATTCCATAATTTAAATTTCAGTATCCATAAAATTAAATTATCTAATTTCCTATTTCTAGACGACAACTATGAAATCAGACCCTCCAATTTATTTGATTATTATTAAAAAAATAAACTCTATAATAAAAAAAATTGAGAGCTTATATAATAGAAAATAAAACATAAATACATTTCATTTAAAGAAATTATTCCAAGTAGTGTATAAAAGTAAAGTATTGTGAATAAATATTTTAAAGATATATTTTAAGAATATTATATAAAAAGAAGTTTGATAAACAATTATTTAAAAGTAAAATTTTATACTTTTAATACATTAGATATATAAAAATTTAAAAAACATTATTATATTCTTAAACTATATATTTGAAGTAGATTTTGTATTTGTTCCAATGTTATTAAGTTGTTAAAAAAATATTTTTTAATTTTTTAGTATATTTGTAAAATTTTATAGTAAAAATAAAAATATTAAAAAATAAAAAAATATTTTTTAAATAAATTTTAATTTAATAAATAAAAAATATTTTTTGTATAATATATTTAAATATAAAATTTACTTAAATTTTTTTTTCTTTAAAAAATTACATAAAAACAGATATTTGAGTAGAAACTCGTCCAAATAAATCCTTTTAATTAAGTTTATAAAAATAAAGCAAGTTTGTCTTAGTTGAAGTGGATTAAATTAAAGTAAAAGCTAGGAGGAAATAAAAAAGAAAGAAAAAAGATTCATGTAAATCAGTTAGTAGACATTCCGTACAATGAGTCAACGTCTGTGTCAGGCTTTTCATCAGCGAATGCCACCCAAACACTTACACACACTTTCTCTCTCTTCATCTTCCACTGCTCTGCTCATTAATTTTTGGACCATAATGCCCTCTCTCACTCCCACACGCAATTACTCATACACTCGCCTCCCGTGGATGACAGGCACTCATTTTGGGCTCACAAATCGACACATGTCCAATGCCTGGGGCGCGTGCATTTCTTCCCATGGCCCTCGCGCGTGGCGCTCCAAAGGTAGCTCCCATACCGACATACGCTCAGAAATACCCATTGCCATGGGGATACGATCAGATCACCCTTCCTTTCCTGCAACTACCCATAACACACCTCTTCTCTCATTTTACATTTTTCTCCTTTTAACTCTCTCGCTCTGAATTAAATTAGTTTAATAGTTAATTTATTACTTCATTTATATAAGTATTTATACATATAGTAATTTATTAATTAATATTAAACTTTTAAATAAAATTTAAATTTATAATTAATTAATTAATTTTTAATTTGTTAAATTAAAAAAATAATATAAAAAAAATACCCTCCACCTCCCTTTACACTAATCTCACTTCTTAATATCTTTACTTAACAATAATAAAGGTTTTGTTAATATAAGACACATAATAAGAATACTTTTAGAAGAAATTTTTTAACTTTTTAATTTATAACTGTAAAAGTAAAATAAATATTTTGATAATTAATAACTAAACTCTAATAATTTTATATTTTTTTATAAAAAGATTTTTGATTAATAATTTTATTATGTACTCTTAAAGCACATATTAACTAAATTCTAATAATAATATTATGTTAGTATTTGTATTTTGTCAAAACAAAAATAAACATATCAACATTAAATAAATATAAATTTTTTATTTATTAAACGTACTTAATACTTCAATAAATATTGTTCTACTTAAAAATTTGTCACTGAATAATGCGTTATTATAAATATAAGACAAAATTTAAATTTTCGATATTTATTTAAAAAGATAAGTGAATTAACCACTTAACTAATTTAAATTAAAGGCAATTTATTTACATAAAACAATTGGAATATGTATTTACTCAAATGCAACAATTAAAAATTGGTTACGTTCCTGTTCTATTTATATTTTATGTAAACCATGAAAAAATCCTACCACTTTCTACAAATATATATAAGCAGTAGAACACCTCCCACAATTTATAAATAGGAAAAGGTGTGCATAAAACGTGGAACTCCTTTCACGGTTTATAAAGAAAAAGATTTATGTATAAACTATGGAACCCCTTCTACCGTTTATGAAGAGTTAGGTGAATACATAAACCGCAAGACCAAAAAACGGATTGCATTATTGGGTGTTAGAGTAATTGGAATTGAGAGGATTTGGGAGAGAATCTGGCGACAGTGACAATCTGGCGGAGTGGAGTCACGGATAACCAAGATCATTTGTGCCGATTGAATGATATTGCTCATGTAGTTGGAAGCATCAACTAAGAGGTTAGTTTTTTATATGTTGTTCTCTTTAGGTGTTGGTTGTTTTTTATTTCGTTCATATCCTATGTCACTTTGGTGTGTGGTTAGGGTATTAATCACTTATATAAGTCAAGGGGAGGAAAAAATTAAACGAATCAGCCAAATCAAAAATTTGTTTATGAATCAACCAGTCCACATTTCTATATAGTTCGAATCAACCTAATTCGAACTTCATTTCCTTGTAATTCGAATCATACTGATTCGAATTACACACACACGCACACACACCCACTAATTTGAATCAGGGTGATTCGAATTACACCCGCGTACGCGTTCCTAAGAAATTCGAATTTGGCTGATTCGAATTACTCAATTTTTGTCTCTAGTAGTAATTCGAATTGGGGTGTTTCGAATTACTCTTGCTTCGGCTATAAAAGGAGTTCGAACCAACCTTATTCGAACCACCTTTCCATTATCATACCCCACCAAATTCCAGAGAAAACGACCCATTACGACTCTAAAAAAGGCTCGAGCAGGATATTCAGCCCATGGGGGATAATCCGGACAGACTATATCGTTTAGATGGAGTAGCTCATATAGTCGGGGTCATCAACGAAGAGGTTAGTGGTTTGTAAGTGGTTTATGTTAGTGGTTTTGTAAGTGGTTTTGTAAGTGGTTTTGTTAGTGGTTTTGCTAGTGGTTTAGGTTAGTGGTTTTGTTAGTAGTTTTGCAAGTGGTTTATGTTATTGGTTTTGTTAGTGGTTTAGGGTGTGGTTTATGTTAGTGGTTTTGCAAGTGGTTTATGTTAGTAGTTTATGTTATTGGTTTTGTTAGTGGTTTTGCAAGTGGTTTATGTTAGTGGTTTCGTTAGTGGTTTTGCAAGTGGTTTATGTTAGTGGTTTTTGTTAGTGGTCTTGTAATTGGTTTTGTTAGTGGTTTTAATTATCTGGTCCATTATATGTGCAGCCCCAGCGATGCATCTTGAGCATGCGACGGCAGCAGGTCATGCGACTGGACGAGAGGTACGTTCCGTACTTGCAGATAGCGGGATTATACCATCTTGCGAGGCTGAACGAGAGATGGTTCAGATTGGATGAACCCCTTGTGAGTGCTTTCGTCGAGCAGTGGCGTCCGGAGACGCACACATTTCACATGCCGTTCGGAAAGTGCACGATCATACGGCAGGACGTGGCGTACCAGTTGGGGTTGTCGGTCGACGGACGATATGTCAGTGGTTGCTTGACGGATTTCCAGACATACATCCAGGGTGGCCGTCCAGCTTGGGTGTGGTTCCAGGAGTTGCTTGGTGTGTTACGTCCTGCGAACCAAATCCAGAAGTTTGCAGTGAACTGCAGTTGGTTCCAGGAGATGTTTGGAGAGTGCCCTGAGGGAGCCGACGAGGAGATAGTCAGGCGCTATGCTCGGGCATATATCATGATGCTGTTAGGCACTCAGCTCTTTGCCGACAAGTCCGGCAACCGTATTCACATTAGGTGGCTACCCTACGTGGCTAGGCTTGAGAATATGGGTGGCTACAGCTGGGGGTCGGCGTCACTCGCGTGGTTGTACCGGTGCATGTGCCGAGTGGCTAACAGACATGTGGTGAAGCTAGCGGGTCCGTTACAGCTACTTCAGTCTTGGATCTTCTGGCGCTTTCCTGGGTTTAGACCTACTGGGTATGACACGTTCAGCTGGCCCTTGGCCTCGAGGTACTGTTATCGTTTTTTCTATTTCGTCTAAATTTATTCTATTCCGTGTCCGCTTATAATGTTATATTATGTGTGATACCTTGCTTTCTTTATACCACCGATGTGAGTTGCATGGTGGTCATGACACAATCCTTCTGCTAGCGAGAAGGGACCACGAGTGCAGATGTGGAGGCTGAAGATAGACCTGTTACAGGCTGGGGATGTAAGTGTACGAACCACCTTTTTTTAATTAAGTAACCTTTCATAACTCGCATCACGGTATTGCCTAACGTTGATGCTATGTACTTGCAGTTTATTTGGATGCTGTATAGCTCTCCCGACGTCCTTCAGGTTGTGCATCCGAACGTGTTGGAGCCTCGGCATACGGCGTTATGGCAGTGTGTGACGACATTGATATATTTCGCCGTCGTAGAGTGGCACCTGATTGATCGGGTGCTACCGCAGTTTGGTGGAGTACAAATGCAACAGGCAGTATGTTGGAGTTCCCGTCCTGTGCAATCGCGACGAGCAACGTAGCCCCATACTTACCATACAGGTGGGTGCCGTCAATACTCACCAATAGCTTGCAATGCCAGAATGCCTCAATACATGGTAGAAACGTCCAGAAGAGCCGGTGAAAATAAGCCTGTAAATCGTCGACCTAGCCCCCAACTCGAACAGTACTCGTCCGAAGGACTACAACAGTACCAGGCATCGTCAACTGAATTCCTAACACCCACCGCGGGAGCTCGTTGTACGACTCATCCCAATCACCATAGATGTGGGCAACGGCCTTCTGCTTCGCCAACCAAACCCTCATATACGTCGGCCTGAACCCAAAGTGTGCCGCCGTCGCATTCAGGAGCACCTTGATGCTGACGGATGCATCTGCTCTAACCATTGGCATGATGAATTTCGAGATCACATGATAATCCAGACTCCTGTGATCACTAGAGATGGATGTCGCGAGACACATATGTGGTCCGTTGTACCATTTTACCTCCCAAATACCCTTGCACTGCCGGAGACTTAGCCTAATCAACCATGTGCACCCATTCCCAAACTCAGAACACTTCCCAACATACTGGCGATAGTCAGACTCCACCACTTTGTACTGTACCCTGCGTCGGATGCTATACGTCTTCACACTTAACACAACCTCATCTTTATCCTGAAATTGCTGACCAACCTGAAACTCTGTTAGACCTGCAGACCCCTGGCCATCTCTAGCACCAAATCCAGTAGGCTCCCTAGGAACCCCCTCCTGTCTCATGGCATCCAAGTCCAAAGATGAAAAGTGCGGAGGGTTCTACTGTGTGCCAGAGCTAGAACCACCTCCAGCCCCAGCTGGATCACTCGCTCCAATATCATCACCACTGTCATCCGCAATGATATCCGGCTCCACATCATCATCGTCAACATCATCCAGCAATGCATCGCCCAGACCAGCCGGTGCAGCACACTGTAAAGAAGTCGGCACAACATCCACTATTCCAACCTCTCCACCTCTACTACAGTTGAGATCAACAGCGAACGACGGGGAGGCGATAGGCTCGACCGGAGGTTCATGCACAGGGACGGACGAAGATGCACCAACAGGTCTGGAGCTAGAACCAGCTACCGTGCCTATAGTGTGGGTATTCCGGTTCGAACCCCCCGAGCTAGATACCACATCAACCAACTTCGCCAACAGCTCAGGTGTCCAAACCTCAGGAAACTGCCGACGACAATGAAACAGGTCCTGCAAGTCCTCATCACTCCCGATCGTGAAACAATCATACTTCACTATTTCTTGCAGCACTAAGATCGGAATGCGATAGAATAACTTGTGAACTCGTTTCACGCCTTGCAGACCAAGTTTCTGTAGTATAGAATTCACAAACTCATCATAGATCGTCGTAGGCCTGATAAAAATACTGAGAGGATTCTTATCAGTGAACTTCATTCCAGATCGTGTTTTCCTCTTAATCGATCCTTTGTGATGAACCAACACTACAAAACTTTTCTCACTAGCCATTTTCTCACTCTAATGAGATCAATTCACGTTCACACCATATTTATACATGTCTGGCCCAGTATAATTCCAACCAGTCTAATTCGAATTATACATTGTGTAATTCGAATCAGTCCACTTTGAATTACTTAGAAACGCGTGCGTGGGTGTAATTCGAATCACCCTGATTCGAATTACATTGTGTAATTAGAATCAGGTTGATTCGAATTAGTGGATGTGTGCATGTGTGTGTAATTCGAATCAGTGTGATTCGAATTACATGGAAATGAAGTTCGAATTAGGCTGATTCGAACTATATAGAAACGTCTCTTGGTTGATTCATGAAGCAGTTTTTGATTTGGCTGATTCCTGTAATTTTTTTCTCCCCTTGGCTTAATTGAGTGATTTGCCCTAATTTAAAGATGTTGATGAGCTATATGTTCATTTTTTTGCTAACTTATGTGAGTTTTTTTCTATAAAATTTTTTAATTTATAAAAAATTGAATAGATGTTAGTTGATTTATATGTTAAAATTTGATTAGTATACTGAATTAATTTTTTTGTTAATTTATGTGTTAGACTGTTATCTGTGCTTTGTTTAATCTATAAATAATTTATAGTGCAATGATTTGTATGTTAAAATTTGATTAGCATGGAATTAAACTTTTTCGTTAATTAATGCGTTAAAATTTTATCTATCAATTATTTAATTTATAAATAATTTAGAGATTAGTGATTTATCTATTAAAATTTGATTAGACCTGGATTAATTTTTTTTGTTAATGTATGTGTTAGACTTTTATCTGTAATTTTTTGAATTTATAAATAATTTATATGGTAAAGATTTGTATGTTAAAATTTGATTAGTATCAAATTAATTTTTTATGGTACTAATGTGTTAGACTTTTATCTGTTAGTTATTTAGTTTATAAATAATAAATAGTTTACTGATTTATCCGTTAAAATTTGATTAAAACCATATTAGTTTTTTTTTTTGCATGATGCAGCCGACTAGGTGTATTTGTAGTGTTAGAAGATAACAGAATGTGCTTCTACATGATCAGATAAGACCTTATTTGAAAATTGCGGGTTTATATCACTTGATTAGACTAAACAGTCATTGGTTATGAGTGGATGAACCTCTGCTGAGCGTATTCATTGAGGGATGGCGTCCTGAGACTCACACCCTTCCACATGTCGTTCGGAGAATGCACCGTCACGCTGCCTGAAGGGTTTACCGTTGATGGGGAGGCTGTTAGTAGGCACCTCACTGACTTTGACCAGTTCATTCCCGACGGAAGACCAGCGTAGGAGTGGTTTCAGGAGATATTCGGTGAGACACCGCCATCGAATAAAGTCAAGCAGATGACAATCCACTTCACATGGTTACATGAGAGATTTCGGGTGCTCCCAGTCGATGTGGGTAAGGAGATAGTGCGTATATACGCACGTTCCTACATTATGATGTTACTGTTTACTTAACTTTTCGGTGACAAGAATGAGAACCAGGTTCACCTTCGGTGGTTGTCGTTTGTGGCAAGACTTGACGAGTTGGGAAAATACAGCTGGGGCTCAACTGCACTGACCTAGTTGTATAGATGCATGTGTCGAATGGCCAACAGAAACGTCATTAACTTTGCTGGACCACTTCAGCTACTACAATATTGGATTTTCTGGCGGTTCCCACGCTGAGCCCAAGTGGTTTTGACACATTTGAATTTTTGTTGGCCTCCAGTATCACTTAATGTTTTCTGTGTGATATATGTTTATTTTAATGTATTATCCTTTTTTATGCAATGCTTACAACGAAGATTGTAGGTGAGCGACATATCTACCGACCTCCGACGCGAGGGAGCAAAGAGTGGTATCGCACATATTTCTTTAGACAGATTGTGTGATCGAGATGTAAGTTGTTTTGTTGTTGCTTTTTGTTGGATTTACAGTTGACATCATGTATCTTTTTATGGTGTTATCTAAGCTTAGCTTATCCTTTATAGTTTTTGTGGGAGCCTTATTCTACTACTGAGGTGGTAGCTGTGGTTCATCTGGAGATACTGGCTGAGGAGCACAGTAGTATGTTATGAAGGGTGTAAAATTCGTAAAATTAGTATATAATTAGCTAATAAATTAATTATTTTAAGAAATTAGAAAATTAAATTTTCTGGTTTAATAAAGAAAAAATAATTAAAACATGAATTTTGACACTAATTTTAAAAAATTTGGCTCAAGATTGGGTCGAACGGGCCGGATTGGACGAACCGGGCCCGTATTAGGCCCAAGGCCCAACCCACAAGTCACATACACTTAATAAAAACCCCTTCCTCCTCCTTCATTTAGCAAAAATACTGAAACACATTTGGGGAAGAAAAGAACAAGAACACCAAACCTAACCCTGGTATTGATTTCAATTTGCCATAACTTTCAATTCGGAGCTCCGATCGCCGCACTGTCTGCGACCACGCAACGATCTTTACAAAGCCCAGTCCTTGATTAGGTATGGAATCCACTTTTTGGTTTCAGTTCTCTCCTCCCTAAATTTTGAAATTTAATGCGTAATTATGTTGAATTTTACGTAATTTCGGTGTTTAGGTTCGAGTTAGCTTGCGGGTATTGTCGGGTCTAGCTCACTTAAGCTATGGGTCATGTAAGCACCCTCAAAACCCTTGTATAATGTTGAATTAGTAAATTCTATATCTATTATAGTAATAATTATGATGTTAGATTGAAATTGGTTATTGAATGGAGTCAAGATTGAGAATGTGGAGCTTGGATTGAGCTTTGGTGACTAGAGAGCTGTTTGGTGAGGTTTTGGGGTCTTGGAAGCTTGGAAAATACTGAATTGTGAGGTGTTTCGTACATTAGGAGGAATCGGCCAAGGTATGGTTTCGGTTTCTCATAACTAAAATATAATGTGTCGTGAAAACTAAGGCTAGACGACTTAGGATAAGTTGAATCTTGTGTTTGATACATATTATTTTAATTGATGAGTTATGTTTGGCTGATGATCATTGGGCATGAGAGAAGTTGATGATGGTGGAAAAATGATTTAGAGGTGTATGATGAGTATGTATATTGTATATTGAACATGAATTATTGTGTTAAAATTGTTAAAATGATAAATTGGAGTGTTGTGGAGTGATTTAGTATGGTGGAGGCATAGTTTGGCTGGTTTGGTATTGTTGTGGTAAGGTTTGGTGAGTTAAAAATGTTTTGGATTGGAAAAGTTTGTGAAAAATTGAAAATTTAGCCTCTGGTAAAAATGTGATTTTAACGAACTTCGGCGGTCCATAACTTGAGCCTCGAATTCTGGATTCGAATGAAATCTACTTCAAATTAAAGATATTTTCAATAGCTTTAAAACGGTATAAAATTTGAGGAAAATGGAATTTTGAAGAGGAAGTTATGGACGTCGAAAAACAGGTGCAGAAAACTGACTTTTGTTAAGTTGCTGAATTTTGAAAATGCTGGTGTGTGTGCGCATGCACCGGGCAGAGTGTGAGTTTCGGCTCGTGCACACGCACGAGGGGTGTGCGCACGCACACATATGAGAAAGCTTGCTATTGCCTGCATACGCATACCCTTGTGCGTACGCACACTTTTAAGAGATTGAATGGAGTGTGCGCACGACAGTACCCTGTTTTGTACAAAAACTCCGTTTTTTAGCGTTTAACCTTCCCAACAAGTCTGTAAACCTCTGAAACTATTGTTTTGATAGAAATTCACTATTTTGAACTATTGAACATTCCTCTGATTTTTCAAACCTCTGAAAACTCTGATTAAAATTTATTAGTAAGGTTTTGAGTCACGAAGTAAGGGTTAGCGAGTGAAAGAAGATAGAATTGGCAACAGAGGAGTTGAAGAAGGGGATACTCAATTTGATGAAATGATGAAAGTAATTAATGAGGCAACTTTGAGAATAATACAATATTGAGAACGATGAATGGGACAATTTATGAATGATAGTTAATGTGAAAAAGATTAATTGAACTTGATGATGATTTATTGAAAATGAATGAATATGATGATTGAGGTTGTTGATGATGAATATGTTTAAATTTTCTCTCTATGTAAAGTGTGTCGGGTACTATATCCCATGAGTGTGTTAGGCACTATATCCCAAAAGTGTGACGGGCACTATATCCCAAGAGTGTGGGAGCACTTTACCCTGGAAAGTGTGTCGGACACTATATCCCGAGAGTGTGGCGGGCGCTATATCCCAAGAGTGTGGGAACACTTTATCCCAGGAAATGCGACGGGTACTATATCCCATGAGTGTGGCCGGCACTATATCCCGAGATTGTGACGGGCACTATATCCCAAATGTGTGGAGGCATGCCAGAGAGTCGATATCGGGTTAGCTGACGGACGTGTCACGTTCTGGCGATATAACCGACACGTTTGCTTACGTCCAATAGGATAGACATACATCATATGCATATGTGTGCTTTGTTTGATTGTGCATTAATTGGGCCTACCTATGTGATTATTATGCTTACCTGCTATATTTGCTACCTGCCGTATTTGTATTCTACTTGTGTTTGCTTTGTCTGCTTTGTTTGTCTGTGTGATTCTACTGGTGTTTTGGAGGATTGCGGAGGAAGGGGAATAGTCGAGAGTTTTAGTTAGAGTTTGGTTAAATTTGGAGAACCTTAGAGAACCATCCTATTTATGGTTTCCATTTTAAATTTTTAAATTTTATAATTTGAGTGTCGGAGTTCTGGAATTGGTTATGGCTTTCTCGGGACCTTATATGTTAGTTATGTGGGCACTGTTACCATGCTGAGAACCTCCGGTTCTCATTCCATATAGATCTTTGTGTTTTTCGGATGCAGGTCGAAAGACATCTCGCTAGGCATCTAGAGTTCACTGCAGGGAAGTAGGCCTTTTGAGATATTACATTTTGTTCTGTTTAGATATATCCATGTATATAGAACTCTCCTTACGAACTTGTTTTACTTTTGCACTTAATATAGGTTTATGGAGAACTAGGATTTTTTTTTTGTGTATGTTGGGTTATGGATTTTATATGTATGTATGTGAATATTCTCCGGCCAGCCTTAGCTTCGCAGGCTGAGTTCGGAGCTTGAATATTTTGTCACATTGACACTCTACTCTCCTTGTATATATATATGTTTACGTACCTAAACTTTCTTCGTACGCAAGTAAACATTATTTCTGAGCGTTGCACTTTTAATTTTTTACGATATTGCTTTAACCATCCCCTCAAGGCTCCTCGTATATCACTTTCTTTCAATTATTATACATATGTACATTTTATTTTAGAGGTCGTAATACCACACCACCTCTGTTTTATGACTTAAGCGTAATGCTCTGTGTGGTAGGGTGTTATACAGGGCGGTCACGAGTTTGATATATTTTGCCGTGATAGAGTGGCATTAAGTTGATAGAGTGATACCGTAGCTCGGCGGCATACAGCATCTCCCTTAGCCAGCTCTGAACATAGACTGGCTCCATTAGAAGGATGGTAGAGGTGGAGATCGAGGGTTCCCCACTTATTATCAGACATGGCATCTACATTGAAATAATAGGGTTGATTTAGTCCTTCAGATCCAGAAAGTTGCTGATCCAGGTCCATCGGAAGAGTACTTGGACTGGTGGCATCGGGTGGCCCACAGAGTTTTGTCTCCGGATGCCGCGTTTAATGATCCTAGGCCTATGGATATCTCGAAGGAGGGTCATCGCAGAGGGTCATCTCAAGCACCTGTCAGGGTACAAGTGATGGACATGCCTGATAACAGGCATGTTGAGCGGTGTTGACGTGTTGGTACACGTGCCTTCGATTGGGAGTGACGATGGCTAGACGACATGATGGATGACGATGAAGGTGGTGATCATGGGGGAGGCAATGGCAATCATCATGTTTGTCAAGGTAGAGCTAGACGATATGGGGGGGGAGAGGTGGCCGTGGACAGGTTGGGGACAGCGGTAGTTCTGCTAGTGCAAACCAAGGAGGTCATAGTGAGGGTGTGGGTGTTGGAGACGTCGAGACTGGAATCGGTGGCAGCAACTACACAGTCAGCACCAGCTTTCAGGTGTTCGAGGATGTCGACACTCGGGTCTTCACTAATTTTGCCTCCAAGTTTATGGTTAAAAAGTGCGAAGGATACTGCTGTGTGTCGGAACTTGATAGGTCATGCTATGTACATAGATTGCGCCTTGTATCCTCATCACTGTTCCCAACTATATCGACAGGCTCCTCGTCACCCAACCCTACACATTCAGGAATCATGACAGGAGAACTAGCTATCTCAATTGCCAACTACCGGAACGAACGGTTCTCCAATGTTACAGAACCATCTTCTTCTGTATGGTTCAAATCAACCGCAAAAAATGGAGATGCAACGAACGGACGAGCTGGTGCAACTACAGCCATCGAATTGGAAGTACCCCCAAGAGAGTCGAGTGAGGATTTGGAGCTGATGCCCCAGAACAGTCGACACCGACCTCCAACTTCGCATACAATTCGGGTATTCTGACCTCTGAAAATCTCCCATGACAATAAAATAGAACATGCAGATCTTCATCAATCCCTATCGCAAACGTATCATACTTCACACCTGTTGATACAACTGCGATAGGGATCTTATAAAATAACTTCTTCACTTACTTAGTCCCAAATACCCCAAATTTATGCAATGTGTTGGTTTTTAGATCTAACAAGATATTCGATGAATGAATAAATACACTCAAAGGTTTCTTGTTAGTGAACTTCACACCCTCTCTTTTGCTTTTATAAATTTTTCAGAACAATGTCCTAGCACTAGAAAACTCTCCTACTCACTAGCCATTGTGAAAATGATACTCTTCTAAACAATTGACTTCAGTTAGTATAGAGCTATAACTCTTCATAAACCGTGATTGAGGTAGGACAGTTTATGTATTCACTTAGTTTCTCATAAAATCATGGAAGAGGTTCCACATTTTATGTACACCTTTTTCTCTTCATAAACTGTGAAAGAAATTTCACAGTTTATATGTATACTAATTTATTTATAAACCGTGATAGGAGTTCCACAATTTATATTATTATTTGTAAAAAGTGATAGAAATTTTACGGTTTATATAAAATATAAATAGGACACACATGTAATATTTTTAATTGTTATATTTGAATAAATATAATCTCTAATTATTTTATTTAAATAAATTATCCTCAAATTAATTTAATATTTAGCTCTTTAAAAACCTTTTTAAAAACATTTGTTAATACACTTATATGTGAAGATTAGCAATTAAATTAATTATGCATAAAATATGTTTGAATAAAATATACACATTAAAAATTAGTCAACTACACATACATTGATATAATTTAGTAATTTATTTTTTTAAACGCGTGATGTTTTGTTGTTAATAAAACTCTTAAATTCATATTTAAGAAAAACGATAAATAAAATTTTAATTAATTATTAAGAAAATAATTAAATTAATCAAAAATTAATTACGAATAAGTTTCAAATCTTTATAATAAAAAATACATAAATTCTTCTATCAATAATTTGAATCGATACAAAAGAATTTAGGTGTCTTTCATTCACACAGATTAAAAATGTATTTATAATAATTAAATTTGATAAAAAAATTTAATATTTTCAAACAATGAAAAGTGAATAAAATATTTATCCTTTGATCTTATATCCATGTAGAACACTATTAAATTTAAAAGTACAAAATTAGAAAATCAACTTTAACGGAGTATATAAATAACATTGCTCTAGTATTCTTAATTACGTACTTTTGATTTAATGATGTTTTACTTGTGTTGTGTACTTGCTTATACGCGAGACAGGATCACCTAACATTCCCTCCTCATACTATGTTTTATCAATTTCTCTCCTCCCAATGCACACTAATTACTACTCGTATTTGTTATATTTTATTTTTTAATTATTGTGCTGTGTGTGCAATACGTTTTAGGTACAAATAATTTTATTATTATTAAAATTTCCCCCTTCACCCTACCTCTATGATCCTTCTGAAAATTGGCTTTGGTCACAAGTCTTTACCTTTATTTTTACGTTAAAAATGTAACTTTTAGATTTGGAAACTACAAGATTCAAATAACCAACTTGGGTTGGTCGAGTGGTCAACTCACTTGTCCGCTTAAACAAGTGTTAGGAGTTCGAACTCCGCCTTGTACATGCAGCAACTAATTGGCCAGCGACAGACCTTTAAATGGAGCTCAAATCCGCGACGGATTAGTCCTTAACCTGTCGGGTTGGGGATACCGTTTGGGTAAACAAAAAAAACTACAAGATTCAAATTTGTTATGCATTAAGGAAATTAAAAGTTCCATTTTTTGTAATTTTAGTAAATTTATTATATCAATAATTAAGTAAATTATAATACGTTCATATTTTTTTGTAATTTTAGTAATAAATATCGTTAAAATTAACATAGTAAACAAGAACTTTTTTTATAAAATTTTAAAAAGTCCTTTTAGTTTAAAATTAAATTTTAATCTTATACTATTATTGTTGACACATAATGAATATAATTTTAGAAACTATTATCTAATTATATAGAATAATACCATATTACGATGAAAAATTAACATATGATATTTAATTAGTAATTACCATAAGGAATTTATACTATAATAAACACAGTAAATTCTTTTTAGTTCATTAAAAAGTTAAAGAGAGTGAGCGAAGTAATAAATGTAAGTTTTAATAAATAAATTATATTTAGTTATTCAATGACACTAATCTCTCCAAAATTAATAATTATCTCAGGGTGATTAAAAGATTGTAATATGATGTTTTAATTTTAATAAAGTGCTTTATTTTTTTTCCTCCAATAATGTTGTGCTCGTTTGTATTTCTTGATATTTTTTATTTTAAGTAATTAAAAGTACTTTTGTGTTAGAACTTTATGTTCTTAGTATCTCTATGTTAAGTGCTAACCACAACTAATATATATAAATCTTATTAACTAGAAAAAGTTTAATTAGCTCATAGTTAAGTTTATATAATCAGACCAAATATAGATCACTTATTTCATATTATTTTCTTTTTCAAGTGATTTCAATTTCATTCTTGAAATTAAAGTAATTCTCTGAAGAAGCAAACTAAACAAACTCAAAATGAAGGATATATAACGATATTTTAAAAAAAAACATTTTGTGAAAAACTTACCTTTTTAGGGAAAATTAATATGGTGTTTAAGTTTTTTTTTTTCTTTTAGGAATATGAGATCTATAATAAGATGCAATTTTTAAGAACAATTATGTAATTATGAGTTTAATTAGGGAGTCCATTTTTTCAACTAATATTATCCAATTTTTTGAAGGTTTAATTACTCTATTCATTCTTATAATTTTATTAAATTTTCAGTTAGGTCGATATACTTTTTTTTTTAATTAGGTTCTTACACTATTTTTAATTTTGTAATTAGATCTTTCTTAGTGTAAAAAATATTAAAGTTAACTGAATATTTATTCGCAAATTAAAAGTATCTAGAATTAAGAACATAATAAGATATTTGATCACATATTTTTTGAAAAAAATATTCTGTTAATTTTAATATTTTTGATATAAAAAGAATCTAATTACAAAATTAAAAATAGTGTAAAAATTTAATTGAAAAAAAATATAGGAATTTAATTAATTACAAATTGTAAAACTATAAAAACTAATAAAATAATAATTAAATTTTTGTTAATCATAAATTTTAAATTTTAAATTCTAAATTCTAAATTTTAAAACTTAATCCATAACTCTAAAATTTCAAAAAAAAAAAAAGAATTAAAAAAATTTATATTAAAAAATAAATTAATATTAACTCATTAAAAATTGATTCTCTGATCTATATGTATTCTGTAATTATATATTACAGTTACAATGAAGAAGATAGAGTAAAAAATTATAACGCAGGCAGAGATAGGGTTTGGAAATAGTAAAAGAAAAAAGAAATGGTGCATGAGAAAGGCTATAGGAGTAGCATAGTGTTCTATTTGAGGGAGTAAATAGGATGGGAGGGAGAGTTGGAAGAGAAAATTCAGGTGAGGGATATACTACTTTTGCGAAGCATGAATATGATTACTGAGTAGCATGCCTTTTTGTGAAGCTGTTATTTTACTTACCATATTGCTGTCAATTAGGATGCAACAACATGCACCCCTCTTTGTACCTTCTTCTCACCCATATCATTTTCCATCTTCTCTAAATGTTCAAACATTAATATTGTTGGATCATTGTGCTTCACCCCACCGAAGCTTCCTTTTCTAACTAGTTTCCACATAAGCCAGCCTTTCACCACCCCTTAATTATTATCACCCTTTTTTATTTTTCTATCTCCGTTTATACTCCCAATGCAACAACAACAACAACAACCACCTAGCTAATTTTTAATTTAATCATTAACTTAATTATTGGTGTATGTATTTATTTAGTAAAATAAATGGTCAAATTCGTTATTAAAAAATTACTGATTCTTTAAATTAATTTTTAAATTAAATTCGTCTTTTAAAAATTTTAAATTTATCAGAGTTAATTCTTTTATCATTTTTTTATTAACAACACTAAAATTTGTTAATATAGTACGTTAAGTGATACTACAACACATATATAAAAATCTCAATTAACAATTAGCACGATAAATTTATAAAATTAGATCAAATCAAAATTTAATTAAAAAAAAAACTTGAGACATTAGAATCTTTCAATTTGGGATTGATTTTATCTAATTTCATAAACTTATCATATTAGTTGCTAATTAAGACTATTAAGTATATATTATGATGTCATTTAATATATCACATCAACAAATTTTAACGTCGTTAATAACAAAACTGACAAAAAAACTAAAATAATTAACTAAAAATATTTAAAGTATGAATTTAATTAAAAAAATTTAAAAATTAATTTAAAAAATAAATAATCTTTCTGAACATTAATTTAAGGTAAAAACTCAGGTGAAGTCGACTTCATGTGAAGTTGATACCTCAGAACCGTTAGATGAAAATTTAATCAAATCAATCAAATCAGTCAACTCATTTAATTCACGTGAAGTCGACTACACCAGAGTTTTCACCTTGATTTAACCATTTACTTTTAACTTTAATTATTGGTGTATGTATTCAGTATTTACCTCCCATACGTACGTACACCACAACATATTTGTAGCTTCGTAGTATGTATAATACTATACAAATAATGTCCGCAATTTCGTGGAAATTCATGTATATGTGTATATTAATTAATTACCTAATTAAGCAAGTTAAATATCGTGCACGCTAAGGGGTTTTTCGTTTTTGGCCTCTGATGATCTTAATAATTAATTGTCTTTTGGTGGGACCTATGTGTGTATATGATATGCTTTTTTTATTTGTATACTCCTATAGCTGGTTGCAGATATGCACGTTTTGATCAAAGGAAGGACATAATGATTGCATAATACGGATGAAGAATAGGTTGCTAGTGCCCAATTCAGGAAAATTGATAAGATATAGGCACAGAGGTTAACCCAAGTGGGTAATCAATAGGGGTATTTCCCTCATTTGTTCATTTGTAATTGTTAATTAGAACCCCAAGGACCTACTTTGTTGGGTTTCTGAATTGCTAAACGTCAATCTTACTGAACCACATATAATCAATTAACTTTACTTTTTATTTGTTCAGACAATCATGTTTATTTAGTTTTCATCAAATGATCATTTATGTCATAGTATTATTGTTGAATCTTGTTAATTAATAATCATGTTGCCAATTAAATAGATGAAGTAACGATGTTTTATTGTGCCAATCAGAATTTGGTTGGGTGGTAAAATTTAGGTGAACAAAAAATTTTAAGTTTAATTATTTTATTAATTTTTATAATTTTATTAAATTTTTAATTGAATTTTTATATTTTTAATTAAATTTTTATACTATTTTTATTTTAAAATTAATAAAATATTTCTCTCAAAATATATGCTGTTAAAAATTTAGGTGAAAAAAAAATTTTAAGTAGAAAAGTTTTTAGTTTGAGATTGAAAGAGATATTTGATCACTAAAGGTTTTTAGCGTCTTTTCAAACTAGATTACAGAAATTAAATCAGAAAATTAAAACTGATTAGTTGCAAATAACATTTACCCAAATTAAGTAAATTAAAGCATCCAAAGAAGTGAGGAACACAAAAAAAAATATTTCAGGATGAAACAAACCACTAACACAACATTAAAAAAAAAAACAGAGGCAAACACCTGCCTCAGAACCAAAGACAAGCCTAAAAATCATAACCCGTTAGTATAATTTTGTCAAGTGACAAAGTGATTACATTCAATAATATAGGAGTAATTCTTACACTGAACTCGACTAAGTCGATTTTATATACGAAATAAAACTATACTATTTTAGTAATACATGTCTCATAGTATATATATATATATGAAACAAAATTAATACATGTCATAACATGATTACATTAAACTATTTTTAATGATGATACTAACTACCTGACCAAATTATTTTAATAATTAAGTTTAACTAAGTTAATTCAATAACTAAAAAATTCATAATAAAAAAATGTTAGTTAAACAAGAAGGAGAAAAAAATGAAACATAAAAAAAAATTGGTTAAATTTAGTTATAAAAATAACTTGTTCATCTAGTATTTTTTTTATTTTTAGTTATAAAAGTTTAAAATTTTGACAAATATATTTATAAATAATTCCAACATGTTAAAATCCCTTAAAATATCGTAAACGATGTTGTTTATGTTATATTTGAACGCTAAAAATAAAATGACGATGTTTTACCAGTCTAGCATAGTTTTTAGCGTAGTTTTCATCTAACCACGTCATTATTTTGTTATCAGAAAATATCTCAGGGACGAACGTTGATAAATTCAAAGACAAATTTGGAATAATTTTAAATTTAGGAACGACATTAAAACTCGACTGCAAGTTCAAAGACTACTTTAAATATTAACTCAAAAAACATAATGTAATAAAAATATCTAAACTTTAATTTTAGTAGTGAATAAATTATTTATTTTTATAAGTACAAAACTAATTTTACTTACTTATAAATTAATTTATCAATATTTTAAATTTTAAAAAACAAAAGATGGTTTATTTGTAAGCTGTATATGAAGATCTTATTCGACGTGTATCTCGTTGCTCTTGATTTTTTAATGTCTTATAACGAGGTATACTTCACTTTTTTTTTTTGGAAAAGACCGGTTAGATATTTGTAAGAAACACTTTAATGTACAAGTTAGCACAAAAAATGTTTTGGAGAGTTTTTAGAGAAGGAATTTAGAACATATGAGAATCTCTCTTATAATTAATTATTAAGTTCAGTGTTTTCTTTAGAATTTTCAATTACTAATGTGTATGCGGATTAATGATTAACTAAAATAAAAATAAAAATTTAATTTTAATACACTATCAGTATAAAATTATTTTATATATGCATTTAATTACATAATATTATATTAGCAAAAATAACTATTTTTTACGTTGACCAAGTGAATGATTATTCAAAAAAAAAATTGTGTAAAACGTTTTATACTATCAATGCATAAAAAATTAAACTAAAAAAACTGAGTTGTTTTCATGTACTAGGCTGTGTTTGTTTACAGAGATGAGACATTAAAACAGAAATACAGAAATACAAAATTGTGTTTGACAAGTGAGATATGGACAGAAACATTATGTATAAATTTAGTGTATTTTGTGTCCACAGAAAATACACAAAAACACTAGCAACAGACACAACTTATTTTTTATTTTTTTATTATTTTTATTAATTTTTTATAATTATATTTTTATTATTATAGTTTTATTCTCAAATTTTTTAAATAAAAAAATAAGAATAAATTAAATTTTCATAATTTGTTCTAATTTATCATCAAATAAAATATAAAAATACTAAATTTTGTGCCTTTGTCCTTTGTATCTTATTCTCATAGTTTTATTTTATTCTATTCTCAAAAACAAACACACTCTTGTAGACTTTAACATTAAAATAATGTTTGTGTGGAATATATTTTGCATTTAAACTAAGTATATATATAATGAGCAGATAACTGTGGTGATGATATGGTAAAAAAAAAAAGTTTGTAAGAATTTTCACCGTGTGGAAGGTAACCCACGTGATTGTCTCTGAAATTCCGGCTGAATTTGGTTGAATGGGGGCCGGGGATGGTTTTGGCCAAAGAAGGTCCCTACAGTTTGACTCGTAGAGTCATTGAATTGACACCTTTCCCCTTCCATCTTCTTCATGTGGTACCACCATCACCACAAGATCTCTATTCTCTACCCTATAGTGCTTTTCATTAATGACTCTTGTTTGACACATTCGGCATCTTCTTTTTAATTTTCTTAATTATTTTGCAGTAGTACATCATCATCACATGATATGCGTATAAGTAATTAAGCATATAATATTATTACTTTATTAGTCGTTGTTGTTGAATGAGGCATCAAATTCAAAAATGGTCTCCGAAGAAGGAGCAGGTATGTGTATGTACAATAGTTGAAATGAATTAGAAATAGCTAAGTGAGTGAGTGAGTGAGAGTGAGAGAATATTAATAGTCTCATCTTATTGGATGGCGGTGTTTGTGCAAAGTACTATTCCTACATTCAGAATAAGATATGTCACCGTTTTGTTAGTAGCTGCAGCTATAGAGAGCCCTTGACTTGCATGCCCTTGTCTAGCAAAATGTCAACACTCTTCCGCATTCACTTAACCCCGCCCTTATTCTTTCTTTCAAATTCTTATTCATCTCATACTAATAAACATTACTTTTTCATAATTAAAAAAAAATCACCGCTGAATGGACTTGAACCCCCAAGGTAGACGGTAAGTCAGTCATTGTCAAAGACATGACTTTTTGTCCTTGGTGGTTAATTAGTCATACTTTTTTAATTTTGAAAATATTCTTTGTTAAAAGATTAGTTTAGGAACCACTCTTCTAGAAGTTAAATAAATAATCAGTAGGTTTAACATTAACATTGATTATTATATTTGTCAAAATAAATAAAAATAATTTTTGAATTTTTTAAATTAAAGTTTTTACGATTTTTATTTTAGTTTAATTGTATTATTACGTATATAATTATTTATTAAATAAGTCATTCATATAAAATATATTATTTAATTCGTGTTGGACACATAGCATTTTTTATTTTTGTTTTACACCATAAAAAGACATCACTCTTTAGTTTTGAGTTTAAAATTTAGTTTTTCAATTTTTTGAGATTGGAATAAGATTTTTTAATACATACACTATATCATGAATAAATTAATATTTTGAGTTGGATGTGATGTCTTCTCATCTTATGTTCTCTCGCTTGATTTCTCCCCGAAATCTTTTCGGTGGTCGAGAGCTCTCCGCGGTTGGTCCAACAAGTGGTATCAGAACTGATGGTTTAATTGGTCTGATTTTAAGGAGTATTCAAGGTGAAACATCGAAAGTCTTCCTGGCAAAGGTGGTCCGGACGACGTGTCCTACGGTATTTTGCGGCGGTATGATGGACGAATACTTGTGGTGGTGGAGGAGCTAGAGGGGAGTTGATGCTTGATGTGGAGGCTCACACTTGAGGGAGAGATTGTTAGTGTTGCAAATGTGAGGAGTGTTGAAGTTAGTCCCACATCAAAAAAAGCAAGCAAGAGTGAGGAGTTTATAAGATGAGAGACCCATTAACTTGACACCTTAAGGTTTTGAGTTGGATGTGGTGTCTTTTCATCTTATATTTATTTAATATTTTATTTTTATATTATTAGCATTTGAGTATAAAATTTAATACATAAAATTTAAAGTATTAGCTACTAAATATATTAATTTTATTGGTAATGTAATATTGTTCATTATCAATTATCGAAATAAAAGCATTAATTATCTCATACTAGCTAGAAACACATTTTGTGCATTATTCATTATTATTCACATCAACAACGAAATTCAAGTTCATATCTTTAATTTATTAAATATTACAAGGTTCACTCCAGATAGTTGCTTCTTATTATGTGGAGGGTTTAAGTTTAGGTGTTTCTCTTCTTTGGAATGCAGGCATGGTGGTGTGAAAGTCAGTGCAGAGTTCATCGCTTGGGCTCAAGGTGCATCCATGCCGCTTAGGTTTTTCTATGGAGTTTGAAAAATATAATACATACTATAATGTAAAAGTGGGGAGACAATTGCTTAGTTACTATTAATTCTCGTAATGAATGTATGGAAAAGAAGATTAATCATGATCAATTATAACTCTAAAAATATAAGAATAATGATTGATAATTTTAGTTTTAGTTTGGTTTTCACTTTTCAGATGTACATTTATTAGTTTAATTTTTGTGAGAAAAAGTTTTAGGGAGGTTTGATTTAAGAAAGGAAACAGATTTTTTATTTTTAGTAATTTTATTTTTCAAAATTTTGTAAATAAATAATAAAATTATATTTTTATTTTTATTTTCATTTTCGATTTTTAATTATTATTTTTCACCAAACTTTAAAAGTAAAAAAGAATAAAAATAAAAAAATGAAAATAAAAACAGATAAAAAGAATCTTTAGCTTTTTGTTTGGTGACTAGTACAGAGTTTAACTATGATGTCTTCTTATTTGTTACATAAGACGTTTATAAAATATATATGCTAAAACAGAACTACGTTATATATGTATAATGATAATTAGCTATTAGATTAGTTATTTGTGCAAAATATAGGGTAAAACACACCATTAAATCAAATCCAACTCAATATTATATAATTCATCCAAATAAAAAAATGTTACATGGACCTCTCTAATTACTTCTTTATGTAAATCGAATGAGTCAGACTAGATTTAGCTCTTTATGTAAATCTAATCATCCTGTTTCCTATCCTAGTAAATCTAAACAGGGTGATTAGATTTACTAGGACAGCATGCATACATAAATCAAAATAAATTGATTAAATTTATAATATATATTTTGAAAAAAAATAATTAAAATATTATATCAACAAAATTATCATTTAATTTATGAAATTAAGTATAAAAATTATTTCTTTAAAATATTGATACACTATACATACACATATATTAAGATATTTTAAATAAATATTTTATTTATAGATATAGATAATTTGTAGCATATTTATCAATTTTTATTTTTTTTATTTATCCTGTAAGAAAATTAAGATTACTTATATCTCGTTTATACTATAAACGAGATAAGACACGATTTTATTTGGCGTTTGCAAACGAGATAATAGAATTTTAAAAAAATACACATAACGAGATAAATTCATAGTTATCTCGTTTATACCGTAACGAAATATATGAAGTTATAAATACAAAAATATAATTTTTAAAAATAATAAAATAATATTAATCATTTAATTTAAATCAATTTAAAAAATAAAAATTGATATATTTTGTTACTATTTAGATCGACTTTAATTAAATTATATCTCATCTATATTTTAAATTTTAAATTAATAACTTTTTCATGTTTATTTGTACTGAACTTTTTAAAATAGATGGTTTTAAATAACAGTAGAAATAGATGGTTAGTTTTAAATTACTAGCGTACACGTAAAAAATCACTAATTTTTAGAAAAACAGTTGAATTTACTTAAAAGTAGCTCATTATATTTCTAGAAACCAATACATTTAAATTTTTAATTATATATTTAAATAAAATTTATCAAATTTTTTTTTATAATTTTTTATTCTTTTTTAATACCATTTTTTTAATACTAATTTAAATGTGTTTGTTTTTATAAAAATAATGTGTTAGTTTCAAATGAACAATTTTAAATCACATCGATTTTTTTAGAAATTAGTAAATTTTTGTTCGTGTACGCTACTAATCTAAAATAATGTTTAAATTTTAAATTTAACAAAAATGAAAAAAAAAATTGAATACGAGAATTTAGTGCAACTATAAATATGGAGAATCGAAGAAGGTAGAAACATAATGTGAGTAGTGTATAGTTATGGATAATTATTTAAATTATCGAATGAATAAAAAATTATAGTTATTAAAAAACGTTATATGGATCTCTCCAATCACTTCTCTATATAAATTGAATGAGTCAGACTAGATTTAACTTTCTCTATGTAAATCGAAACACACTGGTTCGATTTATGCATGCATGCTGTCCTAGTAAATCTAATCACTGTGTTTAGATTTACTAAGACAGCATTTGCATAAAACGAAATAGGGTGATTAAATTTACTAGGACAGCATGCATGCATAAATCGAAACAGACTGATTAGATTTACATAGAGAGCTAAATCTAATCTGGCTCATTCGATTTATATAGAGAGGTGATTGAAGAAATTCATGTAATGCTTTTTTATTTGGGTGAATTGTGTAATATTGAGTTGAGTTTGATTTAATTGTGTATTTTACCCCAAAATATATGTTAAAGGTTCGTTAAATAGCTTTTAAACTATTGAACAAACTGATGTTGTATGTGTATTTTATAGAAAAGATGCTGAAATGATATAACATTTATTTGTTAATTATAAATTTATTTAACTCGTTTTACTTAACAAAACTAATATTATTATCGAATATTTTTTATAAAAAATTCGACAATAAATCTGACAGAAATTTGAATGCGTACTTCTTTCTTCATTTTTACATTTTTTTTCTCTTTTTTCCCATCACCCCCAGCTTCTATTGTCACCGCCAGTGATGTTCAGCGTGGTCACAATCTCTAATCTCTACTCTTCTTTTCTCACCATCACTAGCCTTTGTCACCACTGCCATCGTCACTGTTTCAATCTCTGTCGTCGTGGGTGAGTGTTCTGTAAAAAAAGATCGTATTCAACCTCTATTAGCCGCTGTTGTCACCGCTGTTGCTACCACTGTAGAGAGATGTCGCTGTCACAGCGCTTCCACGCTTTCCTCTAATGCATGGTAAGCTTCTGATTTTTTTTATTAAGCTTTTTTTTTCAAAATCCTAACTTTAGGTTAATATGTTAATTTAAGTTAGATATTTTGTTAGATTAGGTTAAGTTTAGGGTTTAGAATATTAATATATTAATTTTTTTAGATTAGGGTTGATTAGGATTTAATTAGGATTGCTTAGGATTAATTAGGATTTATTATTAAAATAAATTAGAGTGATTAATATAATTTAGTTAGGATTTATTTAAGATTTAAAGTAATTTAGAGTAACTTAGAGTGATTAGTGTTTAGTTAGGTTAAGAGTAATTTAGATTAGTTAGAGTATTTATTCTTTAGTTTAATTTGTACATTAGGCTAATATGTTATTAGTTTAATATAGGTTAATTAAATTAGTATAAAGTAATTAGATTTTAATTTTCTATAAAGGTTCGATATAGAATATTAATATAATAATTTTGTTGGTTTTGGTTAAATTTTGAGAGGATTTAATATTTAACTTAATTTAGAATAATTAGGATTGATTTAAGATTTATTGTTAAAAAATATAATTAAATTTGTTTACTAATTTTTAGCTCTTATTAACTTCATTTCTATTTTAAGAATACGTTAAAGAAATACATTTGGTTGAATATGTATGACACAATAGATGTCGAATTTATTGTATTTAGTTGGAGTCCAATAAATAAAAGAATGACCTATTTAATTTACAACGTCAACAGTTATCGACTAAAATATTTCGAATTTATTGTGCAACATAATTCAACTAAAATATTTTTGTTACACTACTTACACAACATTTGTGTTTAAATGTAAGTGGTTTGAAGAGGATGACAAAAAGAAGAAGGGATTGATAGGGACGAAGAAGAAGAAAAAAAAATCGATGATCAGAAAGTAACATCCAAAGAGGATGATGAACAAGGAGTTGATGAGGACGAAGAAGAAGATGAATCTAAATAAGAGTAAATTTATGTTCAATTGTGTTATGGATATTGCATTTGGATTATGATGTTTTAACTATTTTAATTATTTATTTCAGGTAGACATGTCCAATAAAAGTAGTGTCCGAAGTCGCATCAGGACCAACAGTGAAACCATCGTAAGGTTTAATGTTTTCTTTTTGTACAATTTTCTTCTGACGATATTACTTTATTATATTTTAGCATCATAGTTTTTTTAGATTATACTGTAATTTTTTATTTTAATGGTATATTTAGTTTTCATTAATTTTGTTTATGTTATAATTATGATAATCATAGTTAAAAATATTAAATACTTTTTTTGTTTTAAAAAAATAAAAAAATATTATTGTCGAATTTTATGTCAGATAAATCCAACATTTTTTATTTTTTAAATTAAATTTTATTGAATAATATTACCGTTAGAATTATCAAAAAAGAATTTTGATGGTAATAAGGGCACGAATAAAATAAAAAGGGCGCCAACGATACCGTCGAATTTTTCTGACAGTAGACACACTAAAATGACTATTCTACAATGTTTACCATCGAAATTTTCCGACGATATTTAGTGTCAAAATTCATGAATTCGCTAATAATCATTTATCGGTGATGTTTATATTGTCAGAATTTATTCAACAGTAAAATCTCTGATAATAATATTGTTGTTGAATTTTCTTAAGGAATCAGATGGTTTTAAACTTTTTTTTGTTAGTGGTTGTAGAAGTTCTTGACAGGACGTTTAATAAATATAAGAAGTGAAGCGTGATGCTTGATTCCTATTTTGTTGATGACAATGCCATAGATAAAATAGGGATTAATGGTCAAATTAGTTATTAAAAGATGGGTCATTCTCCAAATTCATAATTGAAAAATTTTATCAATCAGATTAGTTTTTTAAAGATTACAAATTAATATTTTTGTCTTTTTGTCATTCAATTAATAGTTTTTGTCAACGATTGATAATATAAAACGTTAACTAACAGCATACATAATATCTAACATATCCAATTAGACTGAACAAATACATTTATGTAAATCTATCAATTTAGTGCATTTTTTTAATTATATAAACCCTAATCTTAATATGACCTATCGATACTAAATTGACAAATTTTTATAAGTATATTTGTTCAGCGTCTAATTGGATATATTAGGTGTTATGTATGATATGAGTTAACGTTCTGTATCATCAATTGTTGACGAAAACTGCTAATTGAGTGACTGAAGAACAAAAATGATTAGTTGGATTTTGATTCTCTAAATTTTGAATTTTACTTCAAAGGGTAAAGTATAATCTCTCACCATTTATTTTATAAGTAGGACCAAGAAAAAATATGAGAGAGAAAACATTTAAGAGTGAGAAATAATACTTTACCCTCTCAAATAAAAATTCCAAAATTAAAAAATCCACATTCATTAATTTATAAACTTTAAAAGACTAATTTATTTAATAAAATATTTCAAAAACAAATTTAAAAAATGAACATTTTTTAAATATTAATTTCACTATTAATCCGATAAAATAGGAATAAAGTTTTGTTGTTTAGTTCTTTGTCATGTCCTTTTGTATACTCCATTTTTTTCTGGATGGCTCTTACGTTCAAAAAAAAGTTAAAATATAAAATAATTATCATATATATATATATATATATATATATATATATATAATTTATCATCAAATTAATTATTTGTATAGAATATATATTGAATATAAAATATTTATTAAAAATAATTTAATTAATATATTTATACATAAATATATAATAATTAATTTAATAACTAATTTTTAATATTTATATTATTTTTTAATATAAAATATACTAAAAATTAAAATGTATCACATATCACTCTTTAATTATAATTGAAACAAATGTTTTCTCCAAACTTTAAAAGTTTCCTCCTTCCTATTATACATTACTAGATAAAAAAAAAGTTATTAAAAGTTATTCATTTTTTTAATTTTATAATAAAAATTAAATATTGACATTTTATTTTAAAAATTGACTATATATAAGTAAATTATTCTATTATATTTTTACAGACATAAATACTAATATATAATTAAAATAAATTATTATTTTAATCCTCAATATTTATGCTAAATTTTAATTTAGTTTTTAATATTTTAAATATTTTATTTGTCAAAATTTTTTTTTAAACAGGTTTAATGTAGTCTTATCGTTAAATTTGACATTAATAGCACTACAACAATATAGATTATTTTTTAAGGTTATATGTGTAAAAAAAGAATTAAAATTCGTCAAAAAAATAAATTTTAACACTATTTTAACTATGAAAATATGTTAATAAAATTTTTGTCAAAAATTGTATTTTTAACATATAAATAATTGTGAAAAAAGTTTAAATCTTATTTTGATAAATATTAATTGTCAAAAATAATTTGTTAGAAAAATTTGAGAATATATTTTCTATGATACTTATTAACTGTCAAAAATACTATTTATTTTGACACTTATTGACCATAAAAAATTTCCAACAAAAATTTTCAACAAAGAATGAGATGAAATCTTGAAATCGAAGAATAAATTGAGATTTTGAAGATAAAGAATGAGTAGTATGATCCCAAACTGAGAGCAGTGTGATGCCAAAATTAACGGAGCCCAAAGAAGAAGAGGAATAATGGAGTAAATTGAAAATAAATGAGTGTCAAAATTGAGGAGTAATTTTCTACCGTCAAATTATTTATCAAGAAAATATAAAAAATTTGACATTTTTGATATTTGTCAAAAATATATATTAATTTTTACACGTAATTATGGTTGTTAAAAAAGACAGTGTTAAAATAGCTCTCTTTTCTTGTAGTGTAGTTAACGGAATAAATGACGTGGACGTTATTAACATTACTAGTTAAGTCATATCTACTTCTACGTGTTAGAAAAACATAACCAAAACTTTCTTGTAACACTTGTTCTCCTTATTTTTTTTTGTACAAAATCCTAAATCCTAACCATCAATTTTAAACTTTTTAAAATCATAGAAAAATTTTTATATTAGTAATTATTGGTATATTAATTTTACTTAAATTTTGAAATTAAATATTATTAACTCTTCAATATACAAATTGTTTGTATCAAATTTATGGTAGAATAATATTGAATTCACTTAAAATTTTTTGAAATTAAAATAAAACGTTTAAAATATTAGAAACTAAATTAAAATTCGACTCAAATATTGGAGACCAAAATAATACTTATTCTGTATAATTATTTTATATTTTTGTAACAAGTTATGCAAATCTAGCACACAGAAGGGAGATAATAAAGTAAGTAATTAAAATATGACTTGTGTGGTGAAAAGTCCCCCTCTCCCATCCCTCTTTTTCATTATTATTATTTCTTCTTTTTCACTTCTCTTTTATCCTTAATAAAGCAGCTGGATTAAGAGGAAGGTTCTTTGTGTGGACTGAAACTGTACAAAATTATTAAAAAGATCGGACAAAGTGAAAAGGGTGGAATTATGATGGTAAATATATAGCTTCAAATTAACTCATTATTCCCTGAAATAAAAGTTGCAATTCCGAATTCCAACCAACGGAAAAGACCTAAAAGTTTTAAGGATTCTAAAATATATAGAAGACAAAATAAAGCGAGAGAGAAAATATGAAGAAGCATAAAGTTAATTTTGAACATGAAGGATTTAGATTGAGATGGTTGGCAAAATGAATTAATTAAAGTTATTATATTATTAGTATTGAATATGGGGAGTCAAATCAATCACTTCAGGAACTAAACTGAATGGTTAAGGAAGTGTTAAGGGAAGTAATAAGAGTAGATTAAGGAAACCCCGTAACGGGGAATGGCCTAAAGTTATTATTGGTGAGAATTGAAGAATGAATCACATGGGTTTGGAGGTTTAGCATGGCATTTACACTGAAATAATGAAACACAAGGAGTTGCACTTACTCTAAAGAGTCCCTATCAAGTGTTCAAAAACAAAATAAAGGGTGCGTTTTATAAAAGCAAGAAAGCGAAAATTCAAAGAAGGAAGCGCAAAATCCACCTAGCCATATATATGAATTAATCATGACGATCTCCTTGCCCTTTGGGCCACTGACCAAGTAGACCAAACTCACAAACAGATTGTGGGTCCCATCCATATTTAATGTCTTTCTTTAATTTCCTTCTTCTTCTCCTCCTCCTTCTCCTCCATTTCTTTTTCATTTTTTTCACTTCTCACCCCCTTTAATTTTTCCCTCCCTCATTCCAATTGCAATCCCCACGGGGTTTCCTTTCTTGTTTGTATTATTATTGCCTTACCTTCCTAATAATACTAATAATGTTTATGTTTATTATTGCACATTACATAAATGGTTAGTATTCTATTAATTACTAATAAGTACTTAAGCTGCTATATGCTGTGCTGTGCTACCCAACACAACGCACAAGATAGATAGAGTGAGTGAGTGAGTGATCGCGCTTCTTCCTCTAAGTTATTATTATTACCTAGCTTACTCAGTGACTCTGACTGAGTAATTAAAGCAGTGTTGAATTATTGGAACAAGAAACAATAGGAGGGAGGGGGGGGATTCTCCATTCAATTGGGCAAGGTGGTAATTGTAACACATCCAACATCCAAGTGGTGGTACAATTTCACCACCAATTACCCACTCTCTGCACAAGCCGCCTCACCTAATAATAAACTCAGTTTTCCCTCAAACACACACTCTCACACACACACACATGCACTACCCCTCCTATCCTACAAAGAGAGAGAAAGAGAGATGGGGAAGGGGACAAAAGGGTTCAGCTTTTTGAGGGTGAAAGTGAGATCTTTTAAGCACACATCCATTTAGCACCAGAAGAGCAAGGAAAAGACTCTGAGACATAGAGAGAAAAAAAGAGAGTAAGAGAGACAAGTAATAATAATAGACTTAATGCACACGCCATTAGAGGGGGTGCTAGACTACTACTATCACTGTGTAGTGGCAAATTGAAGAAGAAGACTAAGAAGAACAAGAGGTAGCGGCTGAGAAAGAAAAGAAAAGGAAAAGAAAAAGGCGAGTCACAGAGCTAGCTAGCTTGTGCAGTGAGGAGCAGGTTAGGGTTTTCGGTATTTGAAAATCGAATCCCACTTCTTCATCACTTCACTTCACCACCAACAACAACAACTGCCACTACTGGTAATAAGACCTACTTTTGGTTTCTCAAGAATAATATAATAATAAGGGAAAGAAAAAACACATATACAGATACAGAACACAGTACACCATAAACAGTAGAGTAGAGAGAGTGGTATAAAAATCAGAAACAAAGAAAAAAAAAAAAAGTAACCATACATACATTATTATTTCTCTCTCTTTGTCTCTTTTGTGTTAACATAACATAACACTGACTTGCAAGTAATAACGTGCAGGAATTGAGAGAAGAAGAAAGAGAGAGATAGAGAGAGAGGGAGACATGTTGGACTACGAATGGGGGAACCCATCCATAATGCTCACCGGGAACGAAGACGGCGCAGCGCCACCGCCCTCCGACCAAACTCACCGCCAAATCTTCGACCACTACGCCTCTCACGCCCTACTGCCCGACCACTTCCTGCATGGGCCCGGCGCAACAACCGCAGCTAGCAATAACGCACACAACCCCACCACCACCATCGACCTCTCTCATCATCACTTCAGCCCGCAACAAACCCACCACCACGTCCCCCACAGCTTCTTCGACCCACGGGCCTTCCATGCGGCCTCCTCCACCCACTACCCACCGCCACATCCCCAACCCCCGCCTCCCCCATCCATGCTTTCCCTTGACCCGTTACCCCACCACGCCCACTGCGGGCCCGGCCATGGGCTCATGCTGGTGCCGAAATCTGAGGATGTCGGTCGGCCCATGGACTTCGTGGGCTCTCGAATTGGGCTGAACCTGGGAGGGCGCACCTACTTCTCGTCCTCGGAGGATGACTTCGTCAGCAGGCTGTACCGCAGGTCTCGGCCCGCCGAACCGGGGTCGACGGCGTCCTCTAACTCCCCTCGGTGCCAGGCGGAGGGGTGCAATGCTGATCTGTCTCAGGCGAAGCACTACCACCGCCGCCACAAAGTGTGCGAGTTCCACTCTAAGGCCTCCACCGTCATCGCCGCCGGGTTGACTCAGCGATTCTGCCAACAATGCAGCAGGTTGTTCTTTCAAATGCCTCCCCTTCCCTTGCTACTACCTAATCATTCTTCTACCCTCCCGCGCAGGGGCATTTCCGTCCTTTTCCACTACTTCCCGCTGTTTTATCTTCCTTCTTATATACGGCCACTATCCCAATTTTGTTTAACTGCTTTAATTATTTCAGCTTCAAAATCAACGGTTTTCTCTTCCTTTATTTTCCCCCCCTTTCTTTATTAAAAAAAAAAAAAGTGTCGGAAAGACTAAAATGATCCCTTCGTTTGGGTGGTTAATTTCGTGAATTCATTCATCATAAATTGTGTATGGAGCTAGGGCAAGAAAAATTAAAGGCCGGAGTTAGTTAATTGGGATCTTCCGTTTATAAGAGTGTAGGTGATGCAATAGTTAAAGAATCTAAATGAAGGTATTTGAAATTTGAATGATCAAAGCGAGTATTTGAGTAAGCAGTTAGATTTGTTTTGTTGTGAGTGTGTGGGTGGGTGGTAGGGTGTGGTTGGATCCTCAGTTGGCAGAATGGTTGGGTTGGGGGTGGAGGTGCTTGGGGGAGGTCGGGATAGAAAAGACGGAAGTGCCCTTGGGAGAAGTGTTGATAATGATTGAAGTTACCGTACATGGGGAAATCCCGAGGGCATTTGCGTCCCCAAACATGTTTGTTGTTCGTCTCTGGTCTCTACTCGCACTCCCTCCCCACTTTACTACTTACGTACTGCCTTGTCTTGCTCCTTTTTAGTTAGTACTACCCAATTTCCAAACAGTGTCTTCTTGTCAACACACTCACTTAACAGTTAACACCTTTAATTATATTATTTATTTTGTTTCTTTATAATATATAGTAACTAGCACCTAATTATATATTCCTAAATCAATGTGATCCGTATGCATCTTAATAAATAATGCAGGTTCCATCTTCTCTCTGAGTTCGATAACGGAAAACGTAGCTGCAGGAAGAGACTGGCAGATCATAATCGTCGCAGAAGAAAAACTCAGCAGCCACCAGCACAAGACATCCACAAATCTCAGCCTGCTACTAATTTGGATAACGTTGCAAGTACCAACTTTTCTTTCTTGCTTTAATTACTAACTAGCTCCTCCTTAATATCGATCTTATATATCTATATTTAATTTATTGTATGTGTACGTGCAGGGTCCCCACCGGAGTCCGGAGCTCAGTCATCTTCGTCCGTAACGGTGGCCGTGTCGCCACCTGATTACTTCCGGCAAAGGCCGTACCAAACCGGAAGCCCATCAACGACTTCAAGTTCACTGTTTTTCTCAAGCGGGCAGTAGTTTATGCCAAGTGTATGTGCAATGCAGAATGTTGTTATTATTAATTAGGAGGAGTCAGTTTGAATTTGCATGGCTAAACTAATGGATCGGAGGATTTGAGCGTAGCATCAACAATAATATTGCACTTATATAATTAATTTGTGACTTTGTAACCTTTCTTTTCTTCCTCTTCCAACATCCAAATTTCATTTCAAAGCTTTAATCATTATGTGTTGTTTAGTAAGAATGATAATGATTTAAAGCATATCTGTCAATTACTAGTAGTGCTACTATTTCTGATCTACCACCGTTTCTAATTAATTATATATTATCATTATATATATATACTATGTTGCATATTTAATATTTATTGTGTTATGGTTGGTTGGTATGTACTAGCTAGATAGTAGTAGTGGCAAATGGAATTCTACTTTATGATATGACCTGAAACAAAGATGTACGTTTGAGTAGGGAGTGATTATTTATTTAAATAAATGATTTTCACTGCTGTTAAAAAAAAAAAAGAAAAAAGAAAAAGAAAAAAGAGCGATAGTAGATGAGTTTTATGGTAAAGCGTAGAAAGGGGAAATGGCCCCGTCTATTTGGATTTTCCCGGAAATAGGACCTGGCGCTTGGGTGTGAGAGGAGAGCACGGGTGTTACGTTGAGGGCCTGGCCTATGGGGCATTTTGGGGTATTGAATTATTTGCCTTTTGTCTGTCCCTCGAATTTTTCCGCAAAAATGCAGGGATCATGTATATTATGAATATCACCTGTATAATGTATAAATTGGACTTTTGGACCTTAATCTGTAATTTCCATCCCATATGCCATTTATTGGATTCTCAGGCCGTCAACCTGTCTCCTCCATGGAGGCTAATATTAATATATACATATAAGCATCTCTAATTCGTTACGAATTGAACTATATATAAGAGTTTGTTATTGACTAATAAATTATTACATGTATAAAATAAAATTTACGTATAATTATTTTATGTAAAATTTAAAAAATATTAAGTTAAATTAATATATAATAATTTTTAATTATTAATTTCAGATAAAGATAATTATATATGAATTTATATTTACAAATTTGTTGTAAATTGTTCTCCATTATACATGAGTTTCATTTTTTTTGGCTTTACACAATTTAGAAACTAGGTTTGTTTCCTTCCATGAAAGATATTATTATGTACATGAAGATAAAAAATTGCATTCTATTAAGAAAGTAAATGAATAATGTGCACAAAAAGAAAAGTAAAACAAAAGCATGCTTTTCATAGCAGTAGATAACTTGTACAAAATGAAATAATAATAATAATTGAAAAGAATTCCCTTCCTCTCATGGATCAAAGTCAAAAACTTTCCGACGATACCTCAATATTCACCACCGCCACACAGAATAAAATGTAGCGCATCTGCAACAAACCCCAGCCACCTGAGTTGCTGGTGCAAAGATGGAACGAACCAAGCGCTTTCAAATCCTCCCATCCGAAACAACGAATTATTCATAGTTAAGAGATGAAAAAGAAACTGAAAAGAGAGAGGAAGAGAGACATAAAGTATGATCTGGTGAGAAACGTTGATGTAATGCGTTATGGAGAGAAGCAGATGAAAGGGGCTGCAAAAGTGCAAAGAGAAGTAAAGAACATAGTCATTGAGTTAGTACTTTAACTCGTTTTAAATAAAAATTAATTAATAATTTAATATCATTTATATATATAAAAAATATTTTGTTAGATAGACAATGATTTTTGTAAATAATGTGAACAATGAACTTTAAAATTGACTCAATAAAGTAAAAAACACTCCACTCCAAATTACCTCGTAAACCCTCTAACATTAGGATAATCATTTACATATCTATTAAATTGAACATCGACATATCCATTATTCACATTATTTAATATTCTCATTGTTTATCTATATTTTTTCATATAAAAATGATAATGTCATTTTTTTTTTATAAAAAAGTCTAAAGAACCAACTATATCATGAGTCAACTCATTAAAAATTGAGGTAGTAGAATTTTTTTTCTGTAACAGACTTATTTTTTAAGTAATTAATTCTAATTGACTACATTCTTAGTTAGCTTTTTAGTGGAACTGAAATCAAAATATATAAACACAAATTATACTAATTTTGAAATAGTTAAAATGACAAATTTATTTATGTGTGTTACATTTTTAAAATTTGAAATGTTCATGATAAAGTTATTATTCATGGGTATTATTGATGAAAAAAGATAAAAATAAAAAGAGGAAAGATTATTATAAAATAAAACTCTCGTTGTTATTATTATTATTATTATTATTATTATTATTATTATTATTATCTTTTGTCATTTAAATCACCACCCAATCAACGAAATAATGAAGGAATAAAAATTAACACTTTAAAATACTATTAATATCATAAAAGGAAAAAATCGACTAATTAATAAAAAAATTAAATTTCAATATTTCCCCCCTATTATTACAGCCATTGCCACCCATTATATATAGGAGACATATAATTATATATACAACTAACCTTCAGATCCTCTTTTCTCTCTCTCTCTCTCTCTCACACACATGAGTGACACAACTACTAGAGCCTTGTTAAGTACCTAACGGTTGGGTCTACCAAAAAAAAAACAAATCTACGCCCAAAGTAGAGATGAGAGAAGAGCATATGCATATGTGTGGAGAGCCCTACTTAGGCCTGAAGGTTGATTTGATAGCAGTGCATATATATGGGGCCAGGGGAGAGGGGAGAGGGGGGGACTTAGTCTTGTTCTTGTGGGTAGAAATGTATGTGCCTTAAGAGTGTAACGCGTTTGCATTGGCAACATGCACTCACCCACCCATGTGCCGGATCTATTTAATGGATATTGCAAAGGGACAACCCTCTATATTTGCACATATCTAGCTACATAGTTACATCATAATATATATCAATTAAAGGAGCCTGCTATTCCATTTCCAAGCTAAGTGTTTTGTTTTTCATCATATGAGATGAGAACATGTTATTTCTTTTCCCTTGTGTCCTTCCCCCATATCTATCTTCTCTTCAAATTAGGCAATGTGTGATTGATTCCAGGTAGACAGCTTTTGCCGCAATTATAGCCAACATTTTTTTGCTCTATTCACCCATCCCACTTTTGGTATCATTTATCTACATTGGTAATCGCCTAATTCACTACCCTAACTCCACCATAATATATAATAGACATAATTATGCTGTCTCGTGAGTTACTTTGCATTAATCACCCATCTAGGCCTACCCTATATCATTCACATAAAATCATTGTGCTATCATGTTGTGTTGGCCAAAATATCATCTTGTGTTGCCTACCAAAACCTAGCTACTTAGGTCGAACTTCCAATATTTTTCATATTTTATCTTACCTTGAATTTTTGCTCCCCGTTATTTATATATAATAAAGTGGAGTCCATGATGACTACAATTATAGTAGTTATACAATTTTAGTAATATTTAAAAAAAATATTGTTATAATTAAATTCATAATGTGATAATCTATTTTATTTTTATTTTTGTAACATAATAATTTCTCACTGCACATTTTGTTAACGCTAGTAATTAAATTAGCAGCGTTAAATATTGAGAATATATAAAGAAATATTTATTATGTAAACCACTAGTTAGGATTGATCTAGTAGTGAAAAGCTTAAGTATTATGCATAATTTCTCAAGTTTAACGTTATAAAAAATATTAAAAATGCCTTATTTCTTTTATTATAAAATTGCAGCAGTTGCCAAAGATGTGAAAAGATTACAATGAACTCAAGTGTCTTAAATTGCAATAAATAGTGAACGTTTTTTAGTCTAATAAAAAATTTTTAAAATTGAATAAGAATAATAAAAAATCATAAAATTAGTATTAAATAAATCAGAACAAAATTTTGTTTTTGCAACAATACTACTTGCTCAATTTCTTTAAAAACTTAAGTCATATATCCATGCTGATAATGTTAAGAAAATAAAAAAAGAACAGCTTAAATTTATTTTATTAGTATTTATTAATTCTAACAATAATTAATAAATATTAAATAAAATAAATTTTAACTATTTTTTATTAATTTTTGTTATTAAATATTTTCGTATACATGCTATTATGATGAGATATGATAGTTAAATATACAGATAAAAGTGAGAATTACTACATATATCCAATAATCTAATATATTGGTACAGTGAAAATTAAAATAAAAGCTTAGATGTTAGAAGGAGTGGAGGCACATTAAAATCTATGGATAAAAGCGAATGTAGGCATGGATAAGAATTTGGATGTTGATAGATCATTTATCACCAATCATGGATGAATTCTTGTGGTTTTGAGATTTTTTTATTATAAAAAATTTTATTTACATGATTAAAAATTGATGTCCATTTAGATCGATGTTTATTAGTTCTAAAAAACTAAATGATTAAATTGAAAGTGTGGATTACAATCTCATCAAATAATAATAATAATAATAATAGTAATAATAATAATAATAATGGAGGTTAAAATAAAACAACAAATTTTATTTGCTTACCAAAATATTATTAAAATTAAAAATTAAGAAAAAGAAAACTAGTTAAAAATAATTTCCTCCTTTATTGACTCTTTAAAAGGAAAGTAAACTTTCCTGTGTTTGCATGCAACAAGAATTGAAGACATCATGTGTACTCATATACTCCTAATAAGTATTCAAGAAAAATTTGGAGTGGCCATGACCTCTATTATTGGCAACACTATGATCCGTATGATCATCAATATGTGCAAAAAATTTAAAAAATAAGAAAAGAAACGAAAACATAATATTATTATGAATAAAGTTCTACATCTAAGTAAAATAGTTAATCAAGTCTAACCAAATTATTATAACTTTTTAAATTACGTGCCTCCTTCTCTTTTTCTTTTTCATTTTCCTTCTCCTTCTCTGTTTCTTTCTCCTCCTCTTTCTTCTAAATTCGCACACGCAGTTCTTCTTCTTGCATTCTTCTTCTTCTCTCCTCCTCCTCCTCCTCCTCAGCTCCTCCTCCTTCTCCAATGTTGCGTCTTCTTTTTTCTTTTTCTTTTTCGTTATTGTCATCACTAATAACATTTTGCTAACATCTTTATTAGTTCTTTTCTGATACCATTATTAAATAATTTCGCTTCATTTTTTAGTTTATTTGGGTTTATTTGTGTGTTAATTGAGGTTCACTTGATGCTGCTGATAAGTATTAATAAATTTTTTATTCTTTAAGTAATTTTTTAACTGTTTGTTCAAATCTAAATCTAATTCGGTTCATTTGTGAATTGAGTTAGGTTCACTTGCTACTACTTTTAAGTATTCACCAAATGTGTCATTTCTTAAGAAATTCGGTTCATCTCTTATTTTAATTGAGTTCATTTGCATGCAGAAATAAATTGAAATGTGCTTTTCTTTCTAATTGAATGTTTATCATTTTTTGTTCAAATCTGAACCGAATTCGGTTCATTTGTGAATTGAGTTAGGTTCACTTGATACTCATGTTAAGTATTCACCAAATCTGAACCAAATTCGATTTATTTCTGGATCCAAATGAACTTCAATTAAAAGGAGGAAAATAAAAAACGTTGCAACAATAAAAGAATGACGATTGAGAGAAAACACCCAAAAAAGAAGGAGAAATGTGAAGATAAAAAATGAGGAAAACGAAGAAGAAGAAGGAAGAACGCGAAGACGAAGACGAAGACGAAGACGAAGACGAAGAAGCAGGGACGGATCTAGGTGCAACAGTGTGGGGGCAAGCGCCCCCACTACAATTTGGAATTTTTTTGAGTAGTATATGATAATAATATTTATTTGTCTCTATTAGATTATTAAATTTGACCCACAATATTTTTACTCAACTTTTGGTATTTATCGTCATTTAAAATTTTATATTAGATATTCGTTAGAATGATCAGTTCTATTTTAAAGAATTAGTATTCTTTTAAAATAACTAAAAAAATATTATTTATCTTCTTTCAAATTAGTTTTAATTTTGCGTAGTAATTATATTAATTGAAAGAACTTTTTTAACTATGAAATCAATAAGAGTGCAAATAGGATAATAAATAATTATTTAGAATATATGGAAAGAAGAAATGTGAAGGAAAAAAAATTATAATTTTTTAAAATATAAAATAAAGAATAGAATTTAATTATATATATATTAAATTATTATTTAGTTTTTATTTGTATATTGATATTTTGGAAGGCTGATCATATTTTATAATAAAAAATATAATCATAATAATAATCATGCTACATGTACATAACAAATAATTATCTGTATAAAATATATATTAAAATAAAATACACCTTGAAAATAAGTTAAACAATACATGTATTTATACATAGATATATAGTGGTTAATGATAATTTATATTTAATTTTTTATATACATATATTATTTTTATTATAAAATTATATCATGTTTATATAAATTTTGCCCCATACCAAATTTTTTTGGATTCGTCACTGCGAAGAAGCGTTATTAAAACGCTTATGTATATATACGGGTATAATGAAAGTGATTTTTGTTGATTGAGTCTACTTAATTAGACTTGGATATAAAAATGTTTAAATGTGTAGTTGGCTGTATTATTATATCCTAACCAAATTCATATTGGTGACCAAGGCTCATTCTTGAAATGGAAGACCAACTATATAGCTATACTTCTTCGACTAATTATTTTACATTTCTCTTTTGTGTATATTTAGAACAGAATCATGTTAAGACAAATATAATAGCTATAACTTCTTGACTAATTAATTTTACTTTCTCTTTTTGTGTATATTTAGAACAGATCATGTTAAGATGTGTTTGAAATAATATTTTTAAAATTGATTGATTTGATTTAAAATGAATTATGAACTGTAAATGAATTATTATATTTAAAATAATTATATAAAATAAAATTAATTTAATTTAAGATTAATATAATTATATTTATATTAGACATAATGAATGATTTGAAATTTATTATAATGTAATTTATGGAATTTACAAATTAATTAATTTTTATTTTTATTTTTTATCGATTTCAAACTAAAATCTAATTTTAAAAATAAATCAATTCTAAATTTCTAAGTCTATTGTGTTTTCAAACACTTTTAGTTTTTAATGCTATTTTAAGTAAAAATTATCTGCTTAATCACAATCATTCATAATGAAATGTAAATTATTACTTAAATATTAAAAGCAAATTAAAGTTATCAAGACAAGGAATGCCCACGCACTTTTTTAATTAAGCAGTGACAATTTTCGTATTTAATTTGAATGCGATGCCTTATGCTATTTGGCAAAAATGCAATTTCTGTGAATAATAGATAAAAAGAACTATTTAAGAATTAAATAGTTAGATATTTATATTAATAATAAATCGAACTTAGGGTTGCTTTTGAATAAATTCAAAAGTTGAAGTTAAAAGAACCATATACGTTAAAATAAGTCTCATTATATGATGGACTTAATTATCAAACGTGTGTTAACTTGGCTTGGGAAATTTCCGTTGAGTGTGACAACGGGCTCATTGTTTATTTTAGTTCTTTTTTAAAAAAAATATCTATTAA